>NW_027675571.1:107500-285000 GCF_965601325.2 Salmo salar | reverse complement strand
CACACACACACACACACACCGACAACACACACACACACACACACACCGGACAACACACACACACACACACACACCGACTACACACACACACACACACCGACAACCACGACAACACACACACACACCGACATCACACACACACACACCGACAACACACACACACACCGACAACACACACACACACACACCGACATCACACACGCACACACACACCGGACAACACCGACACACACACACACCGACAACACACACACACACCGACAACACACACACACACACACGACGACACACGACAACACACACACACACCGACAACACACACACACCACACACACACACCGACAACACACACACACACACACACACACCGACAACACACACACACACACACCGACAACACACACACACACGACGACAACACACACACACCGACAACACACACACACACACACACACACACACACCGACAACACACACACACACAGACCGACACACACAACACACACACCGACAGCACACACACACACACACACCGACACCGACACACACACACAACACACACACACCGACAAACACACACACACACACCCGACAACACACACACACACACACACCGACAACACACACACACACACGACACACACCGACACACACACACACACACACACACACACACCGACAACACACACACACACCGACAACACACACACACACACACCGACAACACACACACACACACACACACACCGACAACACACACACACACACACACCGACAACGACACACACACACCGACAACACACACGCACAAACACACACACACACCGACGACACACACACACACACCGACAACACACACACACATACACCGACACCGACACACACACACACACCGACAACCCACCGACAACACACACGACACACACGACAACACACACACACACACCGACAACACACACACACACCACCGACAACACACACACACACAACACACGCACACACACACTGACAACACACACACACCGACAACACACACACACACACACCGACAACACACACACACACCGACACACACACACACACACACACCGACAACACACACACACACACCGACAACACACACACACACACACACACCGACAACACACACACACACACACCGACAACACACACACACACACCGACAACACACACACACACACACACACCGACAACACATACACACACACACACACACACACACCGACAACACAGACACACACACCGACAACACACACACACACACACACACACACCGACAACACGCACACACACACACACACACCGACAACACACACACACACGCACACACACACGACAACACACACACCGACACACACACACACACACACACACACCGACAACACACACACACACACACACCGACAACACACACACACACACCGACAACACACACACACACACCGACAACACACACACACACACACACCGACAACACACACACACACACACACCGACAACACACACACACACACCGACAACACACACACACACACACCGACAACACACACAAACACACCGACAACACACACACACACACACACACACACACACACACCGACAACACACACACACACACCGACAACACACACACACACACACCGACACCGACAACACACACACACACCGACAACACACACACACACACACCGACAACACACACACACACCGACAACGACACACACACACAACACACACACACACACCGACAACACACACACACACACACCGACAACACACACACACCGACAACACACACACACACACACACCGCCAACACACACACACACACACACCGACAACACACACACACACCGACACCGACACACAAACCGACAACACACACACACACACCGACAACACACACACACACACACACGACCGACAACACACACACACACACACACACCGACAACACACACACACACTCCGACAACACACACACACACACACACACACCGACAACACACACACACACACCGACAACACACACACACACACACACACACACACACACCGACAACACACACACCGACAACACACACACCGACAACACACACACACACACCGACAACACACACACACACACACTCGGACAACACACACACACACACCGACAACACACACACACACACACACACACACACACACCGACAACACACACACACACACACTGACAACGCACACACACACACGACAACACACACACACACACCCGACAACACACACACACACACACCGACAACACACACGACACACACACCGACAACACACACACACACCGACAACACACACACACACACACACCGACTACACACACACACACACACCGACAACACACACACACACACACACCGATAACACACACACACCGACAACACACACACACACACACACACACACACACACACATACACCGACAACACACACACCGACAACACACACACCGACAACACACACACACCGAAAACACACACACACACACACCGACAACACACACACACACACACCGACAACACACACACACACACACACACACCGACAACACACACACACACACACACCGACAACACACACACACACACACACACACACCGACAACACACACACACACCGACAACACACACACACACACACACCGACAACACACACACACAGACAACACACACAAACACACACACCGACAGCACACACACACACACACACCGACAACACACACACACACAACACACACACACCGACAACACACACACACACACCCGACAACACACACACACACACACACCGACAACACACACACACACACACACACACCGACAACACACACACACACACACACACACACCGACAACACACACACACACCGACAACACACACACACACACACCGACAACACACACACACACACACACACCGACAACACACACACACACACACCGACAACACACACACACACCGACAACACACACACACAAAACACACACACACACCGACAACACACACACACACACCGACAACATACACACACATACACCGACAACACACACACACACACACCGACAACCCACCGACAACACACCGACAACACACACACACACACACACACCGACAACACACACACACACACCGACAACACACACACACACACAACACACACACACACACACTGACAACACACACACACCGACAACACACACACACACACCGACAACACACACACACCGACAACACACACACACACACACCGACAACACACACACACACACCGACAACACACACACACACACACAAACCGACAACACACACACACACACACACCGACAACACACACACACACACCGACAACACACACACACACACACACACCGACAACACATACACACACACACACACACACACCGACAACACAGACACACACACCGACAACACACACACACACACACACCGACAACACACACACACACACACACACACCGATAACACACACACACCGACAACACACACACACACACCGACAACACACACACACACACACCGACAACACACACACACACACACCGACAACACACACACACACACCGACAACACACACACACACACACGACACACACACACACACACACACCGACAACACACACACACACACACCGACAACACACACACACACACCGACAACACACACACACACACACCGACAACACACACACACACCGACAACACACACACACACACACCGACAACACACACACACACACCGACAACACACACACACACACACCGACAACACACACACACACACACCGACAACACACACACACACACACCGACAACACACACACACACACACCGACAACACACACACACACACACACACACCGACAACACACACACACACACCGACAACACACACACACACAACACACACACACACACACCGACAACACACACACACAACACACCGACAACACACACACACACCGACAACACACACAAACCGACAACACACACACACACACCGACAACACACACACACACACACCGACAACACACACACACACACACACACACCGACAACACACACACACACTGACAACACACACACACACACACACCGACAACACACACACACACCGACAACACACACACACACAAACACACACACACACCGACAACACACACACACACACACACCGACAACACACACACACCGACAACCACACACACACACACACTCGGACAACACACACACACACACCGACAACACACACACACACAACACACACACACACACCGACAACACACACACACACACACTGACAACGCACACACAAACACTGACAACACACACACACACACCCACAACACACACACACACACACCGACAACACACACACACACACACCGACAACACACACACACACCGACAACACACACACACCACCGACAACACACACACACACACACCGACAACACAAACACACACACACCGACAACACACACACACAACACCGACAACACACACACACACAACACTGACAACACACACACACACACCCACAACACACACACACACACACCGACAACACACACACACACACCGACAACACACACACACACCGACAACACACACACATACACACACACACACACACACACACCGACAACACACACACACACACACCGACAACACACACACACACCGACCACACACACACACACCACAACACACACACACACACCGACAACACATTAACACACACACACTCGGACAACACACACACACACACCGACAACACACACACACACAACACACACACACACACCGACAACACACACACACACACACCGACAACACACACACACAAACACTGACAACACACACACACACACCCCACACACACACACACACACACCGACAACACACACACACACACCGACAACACACACACACACCGACAACACACACACACACACCGACAACACACACACACACACACCGACAACACATAAACACACACACACCGACAACACACACACACACCGACAACACACACACACAAACACTGACAACACACACACACACACACCACAACACACACACACACACTGACAACACACACACACACACTGACAACACACACACACCGACAACACACACACACACACACCGACAACACACACACACACCGACAACACACACACACCGACAACACACACACACACACACACGACAACACACACACACACACCGACAACACACACACACACACACACAAACCGACAACACACACACACACACCGACAATACACACACACACACCGACAACACACACACACACACACACACCGACAACACATACACACACACACACACACACCGACAACACACACACACACACCGACAACACACACACACACACACACCGACAACACACACACACACACCGACAACACACACACACACACACCGACAACACACACACACACACACCGACAACACACACACACACACACCGACAACACACACACACACACCGACAACACACACACACACACACGACAACACACACACACACACACACCGACAACACACACACACACACACCGACAACACACACACACACACACCGACAACACACACACACACACACCGACAACACACACACACCACACCGACAACACACACACACACACACCGACAACACACACACACACACCGACAACACACACACACACACACACACACCGACAACACACACACACACACCGACAACACACACACACACAACACACACACACACACACTGACAACACACACACACCGACACACACACACACACACCGACACACACACACACACACACACACACACACACCGACAACACACACACACAAACACACCGACAACACACACACACACACACCGACAACACACACACACACACCGACAACACACACACACACACCGACAACACACACACACACACACCGACAAAACACACACACACACACACCGACAACACACACACACACACACACACTGACAACACACACACACACACACACACACACACCGACAACACACACACACACACACCGACAACACACACACACACACACACACACACACCGACAACACACACACACACACCACACCGACAACACACACACACCGACAACACACACACACACACACACACACACTCGGACAACACACACACACACACCGACAACACACACACACACAACACACACACACACACCGACAACACACACACACACCTACCGACAACACACACACACAAACACTGACAACACACACACACACACCACAACACACACACACACACACTGACAACACACACACACACACCGACAACACACACACACACCGACAACACACACACACCGACAACACACACACACACACACCGACAACACATAAACACACACACACCGACAACACACACACACACACACCGACAACACACACACACAAACACTGACAACACACACACACACACCCACAACACACACACACACACACCGACAACACACACACACACACCGACAACACACACACACACCGACAACACACACACATACACACACACACACACACACACACCGACAACACACACACACACACCGACAACACACACACACACCGACAACACACACACACACACCGACAACACACACACACACACACACACCGACAACACACACACACAAACACTGACAACACACACACACACACCCACAACACACACACACACACACCGACAACACACACACACACACACACACCGACAACACACACACACCGACAACACACACACACACACACACACTCGGACAACACACACACACACACTGACAACACACACACACACAACACACACACACACACCGACAACACACACACACACCGACAACACACACACACAAACACTGACAACACACACACACACACACCGACAACACACACACACACACCGACAACACACACACACACCGACAACACACACACACACACCGACAACACACACACACACACACCGACAACACATAAACACACACACACCGACAACACACACACACACACACCGACAACACACACACACAAACACTGACAACACACACAACACACCCACAACACACACACACACACCGACAACACACACACACACACACCGACAACACACACACACACCGACAACACACACACATACACACACACACACACACACACACCGACAACACACACACACACACCGACAACACACACACACACCGACAACACACACACACACACCGACAACACACACACACACACACCGACAACACATAAACACACACACACTGACAACACACACACACACACCGACAACACACACCACACACACACCGACAACACACACACACACACCGAACCACACACACACACACACACACCGACAACACACACACACACACACCGACAACACACACACACACACCGACAACACACACACACGGCAACACACACACACACACCGACAACACACACACACAAACACACCGACAACACACACACACACACACCGACAACACACACACACACACCGACAACACACACACACACACACACCGACAACACACACACACACACCGACAACACACAGACACACACACCGACAACACACACACACACACACACACCGACAACACACACACACACACTGACAACACACACACACACACACACACACACACACACCGACAACACACACACACACACACACCGATAACACACCACACACACACACATCGACAACACACACACACACACACACCGACAACACACACACACCGACAACACACACACACACACACTCGGACAACACACACACACACACCGACAACACACACACACACAACACACACACACACACCGACAACACACACACACACACACCGACAACACACACACACAAACACTGACAACACACACACACACACCCACAACACACACACACACCGACAACACACACACACACACCGACAACACACACACACACCGACAACACACACACACACACCGACAACACACACACACACACCGACAACACATAAACACACACACACCGACAACACACACACACACACACCGACAACACACACACACAAACACTGACAACACACACACACACACCCACAACACACACACACACACACCGACAACACACACACACACACCGACAACACACACACACACCGACAACACACACACATCACACCACACACACACACACACACACCGACAACACACACACACACACCGACAACACACACACACACCGACAACACACACACACACACCGACAACACACACACACACACACCGACAACACATAAACACACACACACTGACAACACACACACACACACACCGACAACACACACACACACACACCGACAACACACACACACACACACCGACAACACATAACCACACACACACAGACAACACACGCACACACCGACAACACACACACACCGACAATACACACACACACACACACACACCGACACACACACACGACACCGACAACACACACACACACACACCGACAACACACACACACACACACACCGACAACACACTCACTCACACCGACAACACACACACACACCGGCAACACACACACACACACCGACTACACACACACACACACACACACACACCGACAACACACACACACACCGACAACACACACACACACACACCGACAACACACACACACACGACACCGACAACACACACACACACACCGACAACACACACACACACAACACACACACACACACCGACACACACACACACACACACACCGACAACACACACACACACACACCGACAACACACACACACACACACCGACAACACACACACACACACCGACAACACACACACACACACACCGACAACACACACACGACACCGACAACACACACACACACACACCGACAACACACACACACAGACCGACACACACACACACACACACCGACAGCACACACACACACACACCGACAACACACTCACTCACACCAACAACACACACACACCGGCAACACACACACACACACCGACTACACACACACACACACCGACAACACACACACACACCGACAACACACACACACACCGACAACACACACACACACACACCGACAACACACACACACACACGACACGCACACACACCGACAACACACACACACACACACACCGACAACACACACACACACACCGACAACACACACACACACACACCGACAACACACACACACACACACCGACAACACACTCACTCACACCAACAACACACACACACCGGCAACACACACACACACACCGATAACACACACACACACACACACACACCGACAACACACACACACACCCGACAACACACACACACACACACCGACAACACACACACACACACCGACAACACACACACACACACCGACAACACACACACACACAACACACACACACACACCGACAACACACACAAACACACCGACAACACACACAAACACACACAACACACACACACACACCGACAACACACACACACACCGACAACACACACACACACACACACACACACACCGACAACACACACACACACACACACCGACAACACACACACACAGACAACACACACAAACACACACACCGACAGCATACACACACACACACACCGACAACACACACACACACAACACACACACACACACCGACAACACACACACACACACACCGACAACACACACACACCGACAACACACACACACAAACACACCGGCAACACACACACACACACACACACCGACAACACACACACACACACCGACAACACACACACAGACACCGACAACACACACACACACACCGACAACACACACACACACACACACACCGACACACACACCACACACACACACACACACCACACACACACACACACACACACACACCGACAACACACACACACACACACACCGACAACACACACACACACCGACAACACACACACACAACACACACACACACCGACAACACACACACACACACACCGACAACACACACACACACACACCGACAACACACACACACACACACACCGACAACACACACACACACACACCGACAACACACACACACTCACACCGACAACACACACACACACACCGACAACACACACACACACACACACCGACAACACACACACACACACACGACAACACACACACACACAACACACACACACACACACTGACAACACACACACCGACAACACACACACACACCGACAACACACACACACACACACAACACACACACACACACCGACAACACACACACACACACACCGACAACACACACACACACACACACACACACACACCGAGACCACACACACACACACACCGACAACACACACAGACACACCGACAACACACACACACACACACACACACACACACACCGACAACACACACACACACACACCGACAACACACACACACACACCGACAACACACACACACACACACACCGAAAACACACACACACACACACCGACAACACACACACACACACACCGACAACACACACACACACATCGGCAACACACACACACACACCGACAACACACACACACACACACACACCGACAACACACACACACACACACACACACACACACAC
Source organism: Salmo salar (assembly GCF_965601325.2). Taxonomy (NCBI): domain Eukaryota; kingdom Metazoa; phylum Chordata; class Actinopteri; order Salmoniformes; family Salmonidae; genus Salmo; species Salmo salar. The sequence continues at coordinate 274,172 of NW_027675571.1, read as the reverse complement.
ACCACACACACACACACACACCACACACACACACCGACAACACACACACACACACACTGACAACACAGACACACACACACCGACAACACACACACACACACACCGACAACACATCACACACACACGACAGACACACACACACACACACCGACAACACTACACACACACACACACCGACAACACACACACACACACCGACACACACCGACACACACACACACACACACGACAACAACACACACACACACACCGACAACACACACACACACACACCGACAACACACTCACTCACACCAACAACACGCACACACCGGCAACACACACACACACACCGACAACACACACACACACACTACACACACCGACAACACACACACACACACTGACAACACACACACACACGACACACCGACAACACACACACACACACGACACCGACACACACACACACACACACCGACAACACACACACACACACACCGACAACACACACACACACACACCGACAACACACACACACACACACACCGACAACACACACACACCGACACAACACACACACACACACCGACAACACACACACACACACCGACAACACACACACACACACACACCGACAACACACACACACACACACACCGACTACACACACTCACACACACACCGACAACACACACACACACACACACACACCGATAACACACACACACCGACAACACACACACACACACACACTCACACACCGACAACACACACACCGACAACACACACACCGACAACACACACACACACACCGACAACACACACACACACACACTGACAACACACACACACACGACACACACACACACACACACGCACACACACACACACCGACAACACACACACACACACCGACAACACGCACACACACCGACAACACACACACACACACCGACAACACACACACACACACCGACAACACACACACACACACCGACGACACACACACACACACCGACAACACACACACACACACACCGACAAAACACACACACACACACACACACCGACAACACACACACACACCGACAACACACACTCCGACAACACACACACACACACACGACACACACACACACACCGACAACACACACACACACACACCGACAACACACACACACACACACACACACCGACAACACACACACACACACACACACACGACACCGACACACACACACACCGACACACACACCGACACACACACACACACCGACAACACACACACACACACACACACACACTCGGACAACACACACACACACACCGACAACACACACACACACCGACAACACACACACACACACAAACACACACACACACCGACAACACACACACACACCTACCGACAACACACACACACATACACCGACAACACACACACAACACACACCGACAACCCACCGACAACACCACACACTGACACCGACAACACACACACACCGACAACACACACACACACACGACACACCGACACACACACCGACAACACACACACACACACACACCGACAACACATAAACACACACACACCGACAACACACACACACACACCGACAACAGACACACACACACACACACACACACCGACAACACACACACACACACCCTGACAACACACACACACACGACACCGACACACACACACACACACACCGACAACACACACACACACACCGACAACACACACACACACACCGACACACACACACACACAACACACGACACACACACACCGACAACACACACGACACACACACACACACACACCGACAACACACACACACACACCGACAACACACACACACACACACACACCGACAACACACACACACACACACCGACAACACACACACACACACACACACACACCGACACACACACACACACACCGACAACACACACACACACACACACACCGACAACACACACACACACACCGACAACACACACACACACACACCGACAACACTCGGACACACACACCGACAACACACACTCCGACAACACACACACACACATCACACACACACACACCGACAACACACACACACACCGACAACACACACACACGACAACACTGACACACACAACACACACACACACCGACAACACACACACACACCGACCGACACACACACACACACACCGACAACACACACACACACACACCGACAACCCACCGACAACACACACACACACACCGACAACACACACACACCGACAACACACACGACACACACACACACCGACAACACACCGACAACACACACACACACACACCGACAACACACACACACACACCGACAACACACACACACACACCGACAACACACACACACACACACCGACAACACACACACACACCGACAACACACACACATACACACACTGACACACACACACACACCGACAACACACACACACACACACACACCGACAACACACACACACACACCGACAACACACACACACACACCGACAACACACACACACACACACCGACAACACATAAACACACACACACTGACAACACACACACACACACCGACAACACACACACACACACACCGACAACAAACACACACACACACCGAACCACACACACACACACACACACCGACAACACACACACACACACACCGACAACACACACACACACACCGACAACACACACACACCGGCAACACACACACACACACCGACAACCCACACACACACACACACACCGACAACACACACACACACACACCGACAACACACACACACACACACCGACAACACACACACACACACACACCGACACACACACACACCGACAACACACGCACACACACCTACAGACACACACACCGACAACACACACACACACACACACACCGACACACGACACACACACGACACTGACAACACACACACACACACCGACAACACACACACACACCGACAACACACACACACACACCGACAACACACACACACACAACACACACACACCGACAACACACACACACACACACACACCGACAACTCACACACACACACACCGACAACACACACACACACACAACACACATACACACACACCGACAACACACACACACACACACACACACACACACACACCGACAACATACACACACACACACCGACAACACACACACACACACCGACAACACACACACACACACACACCGACAACACACACACACACCACACCGACAACACACACACACACACCGACAACACACACACACACACACCGACAACACACACACACACCGACAACACACACACCGACAACACACACACACACAACACACACACACACACACCGACAACACACACACACACACACCGACAACACACACACACACACACACACCGACAACACACACACACACACACACACGACAACACACACACACACACACATCGACAACACACACACACACAACACAAACACACACACCGACAACACACACACACACACACACACCGACAACACACACACACACACACCGACAACACACACACACACACACAACACACACACACCGACAACACACACACACACACCAACAACACACACACACACACCGACAACACACACACACACACACACCGACAACACACACACACACACCGACAACACACACACACACAACACACACACACACACACACCGACAACACACACAAACACACCGACAACACACACACACACACACACACACACACACACACCGACAACACACACACACACACCGACACACACACACACACACACACACCGACAACACACACACACACCGACAACCACACACACACACCGACAACACACACACACACACCGACAACACACACACACACAACACACACACACACACCGACAACACACACACACACCGACAACACACACACACCGACAACACACACACACAAACACACCGGCAACACACACACACACACACACCGACAACACACACACACACACACCGACAACACACACACACACACACACACACCGACAACACACACACACACACACACCGACAACACACACACACACAACCGACAACACACACACACACACCACACACACACACACACACACCGACAACACACACAAACACACCGACAACACACACACACACAACAACACACACACACACACCGACAACACACACACACACACCGACAACACACACACACACACACACACCGACAACACACACACACACCGACAACACACACACACACACACCGACAACACACACACACACACGACAACACACACACACACAACACACACACACACACCGACAACACACACACACACACACACCGACAACACACACACACACGACAACACACACACACAAACACACCGGCCACACACACACACACACACACGACAACACACACACACACACACCGACAACACACACACACACACACACACACCGACACACACACACACACACACACCGACAACACACACACACACACACACCGACTACACACACACACACACACCGACAACACACACACACACACACACACACACCGATACACACACACACACCGACAACACACACACACACACCCACACACACACACACCGACAACACACACACCGACAACACACACACCGACAACACACACACACACACCGAAAACACACACACACACACACACCGACAACACACACACACACACACGACAACACACACACACACACACACACACCGACAACACACACACACACACACCGACACACACACACACACACACACACACACACCGACAACACACACACACACACACACACACACACGACACACACACACACACACACACACACACCGACACACACACACACACACACACACCGACTACACACACACACACACACACCGACAACACACACACACACACACACACCGATAACACACACACACACGACAACACACACACACACACACACACACACACCGACAACACACACACCGACAACACACACACCGACAACACACACACACACGCAAAACACACACACACACACACCGACAACACACACACACACACACCGACAACACACACACACACACACACACACCGACAACACACACACACACACACACCGACAACACACACACACACACACACACACACACGACAACACACACACACACACCGACAACACACACACACACACACACACGACAACACACACACACAGACAACACACACAAACACACACACCGACAGCCACACACACACACACACACCGACAACACACACACACACAACACACACACACCGACAACACACACACACACACCCGACAACACACACACACACACACCGACAACACACACACACACACACACACACCGACAACACACACACACACACACACACACCGACACACACACACACACACCGACAACACACACACACACACACCGACAACACACACACACACACACACACCGACAACACACACACACACACCGACACACACACACACACACCGACAACACACACACACACAACACACACACACACACCGACAACACACACACACACACCGACAACATACACACACACTACACCGACAACACACACACACACACACCGACAACCCACCGACAACACACACACACACACCGACAACACACACACACCGACAACACACACACACACACCGACAACACACCGACAACACACACACACACACACACACACAACACACACACACACACACACACACCGACAACACACACACACACACACCGACAACACACACACACACACACACACACACCGACAACACACACACACACACTGATAACACACACACACCGACAACACACACACACACACACCGACAACACACACACACACACACACACCGACAACACACACACACACACACATACCGACAACATACACACACACACACCGACAACACACACACACACACACCGACAACACACACACACACACCGACAACACACACACACCGACAACACACACACACACACCGACAACATACACACACACACACCGACAACACACACACACACACCGACAACACACACACACACACCGACACACACACACACCGACAACACACACACACACACACACACACACACACACCGACAACACACACACACACACACACAACAACACACACACACACACACACACACCGACAACACACACACCGACAACACACACACACAACAACACACACACACACCGACAACACACACAGACACACACACACACACACCGACAACACACACACACAACACACACACACACACCTACAACACACACACACACACCGACAACACACACACACACACCGACAACACACACACACACAACACACACACACCGACAACACACACACACACACACACACCGACAACTCACACACACACACACCGACAACACACACACACACACACACACACATACACACACACCGACAACACACACACACACACACACACACACACACACACCGACAACATACACACACACACACCGACAACACACACACACACACCGACAACACACACACACACACACACCGACAACACACACACACACACACCGACAACACACACACACACACCGACAACACACACACACACACACCGACAACACACACACACACCGACAACACACACACACACACCGACAACACACCGACAACACACACACACACACACCGACAACACACACACACACACACGACAACACACACACACACACCGACAACACACACACACACACCGACAACACACACACACCGACAACACACACACCACACACACCGACAACATACACACACACACACCGACAACACACACACACACACCGACAACACACAGACACACACCGACAACACACACACCGACAACACACACACACACACCGACACACACACACACACACCGACAACACACACACACACACGACCAACACACACACACACACACACACACACACCGACAACACACACACACACACCGACACACCGACAACACACACACACACACCGACAACACACACACACACACACCGACAACGCACACACACACACACACACACACCGACAACACACACACACACACACACGACAACACACACACACACCGACAACACACACGCACACACAAAACACACACACACACCGACAACACACACACACACACACCGACAACACACACACACACACACCGACAACACACACACCGACACACACCGACAACCACCGACAACTACACACACACACACCGACAACACACACACACACACACACACACACCGACAACACACACACACAACACACACACACACACCGACAACACACACACACACACCGACAACACACACACACACACCGACAACACACACACACACAACACACACACACCGACAACACACACACACACACACACACCGACAACTCACACACACACACACCGACAACACACACACACACACAACACACATACACACACCACCGACAACACACACACACACACACACACACACACACACCGACAACACACACACACACACACCGACAACACACACACACACACCCGACAACACACACACACACACACACCGACAACACACACACACACACACCGACAACACACACACACACACACCGACAACACACACACACACACACCGACACCGACACACACACACCCGACAACACACACACCGACAACACACACACACACAAGACACACACACACACACCGACAACACACACACACACACACCGACAACACACACACACACACACACACCGACAACACACACACACACACACACAACGACAACACACACACACACACACATCGACAACACACACACACACAACACAAACACACACACCGACAACACACACACACACACACACACCGACAACACACACACACACACACCGACAACACACACACACACACAACACACACACACACCGACAACACACACACACACACCGACAACACACACACACACACACCGACAACACACACACACACACACACCGACAACACACACACACAAACCGACAACACACACACACACAACACACACACACACACACACCGACAACACACACACACACACACCGACAACACACACACACACAACACACACACACACACACCGACAACACACACACACACACCGACAACACACACACACACACACACACCGACAACACACACACACACCGACAACACACACACACACCGACAACACACACACACACCGACAACACACACACACACACAACACACACACACACACCGACAACACACACACACACCGACAACACACACACACCGACAACACACACACACAAACACACCGGCCACACACACACACACACACACCGACAACACACACACACACACACCGACAACACACACACACACACACACACACACACCGACAACACACACACACACACACACCGACAACACACACACACAAACCGACAACACACACACACACACAACACACACACACACACACACCGACAACACACACAAACACACCGACAACACACACACACACAACACACACACACACACACCGACAACACACACACACACACCGACAACACACACACACACACACACACCGACAACACACACACACACCGACAACACACACACACACACACCGACAACACACACACACACCGACAACACACACACACACAACACACACACACACACCGACAACACACACACACACACACACCGACAACACACACACACCGACAACACACACACACAAACACACCGGCCACACACACACACACACACATCGACAACACACACACACACACACCGACAACACACACACACACACACACACACCGACAACACACACACACACACACACACCGACAACACACACACACACACACACCGACTACACACACACACACACACCGACAACACACACACACACACACACACACCGATAACACACACACACCGACAACACACACACACACACACACACACACACACACCGACAACACACACACCGACAACACACACACCGACAACACACACACACACACCGAAAACACACACACACACACACACCGACAACACACACACACACACACCGACAACACACACACACACACACACACACACACACACACCGACAACACACACACACACACACCGACAACACACACACACACACACACACACACCGACAACACACACACACACACACACACCGACAACACACACACACACACACACACACCGACAACACACACACACACACACACCGACTACACACACACACACACACCGACAACACACACACACACACACACCGATAACACACACACACCGACAACACACACACACACACACACACACACACCGACAACACACACACCGACAACACACACACCAACAACACACACACACCGAAAACACACACACACACACACCGACAACACACACACACACACACCGACAACACACACACACACACACACCGACGACACACACACACACACACACCGACAACGACACACACACACACACACACACACCGACAACACACACACACACACCGACAACACACACACACACACACACCGACAACACACACACACCGACAACACACACACACACACACACCGACAGCACACACACACACACACACACCGACAACACACACACACACAACACACACACACCGACAACACACACACACACACACACGACACGACACACACACACACACACCGACAACACACACACACCGACACACACACACACGACACCGACAACACACACACACACACACGACAACACACACACACACCGACAACACACACACACACACACACGCACACACACACCGACAACACACACACACACACACCGACAACACACACACACACACACCGACAACACACACACACACACGACACACACACACACACGACAACACACACACACACCGACAACACACACACACACACCGACAACATACACACACATACACCGACAACACACACACACACACACCGACAACACACACACACACACACCGACAACACACACACACACACACCGACAACACACACACACACCGACAACACACACACACACACACCGACAACACACACACACACGACACACACACACACACACACACACACGGCACACCGACAACACACACACACACACCGACAACACACACACACACACACACCGACAACACACACACACACACCGACAACACACACGCACACACACCGACAACACACACACACACACCGACAACACACACACACACACACACCGACTACACACACACACACACACCGACAACACACACACACACACACACACACCGATAACACACACACACCGACAACACACACACGACACACACACACACACACACACCGACAACACACACACCGACAACACACACACCGACAACACACACACACACGACCGAACACACACACACACACACGACAACACGACACACACACACACACACACACCGACAACACACACACACACACACACACACACACACACACCGACAACACACACACACACACACCGACAACACACACACACACACACACACACACCGACAACACACACACACACACACACACCGACAACACACACACACACACACACACACCGACAACACACACACACACACACACCGACTACACACACACACACACACCGACAACACACACACACACACACACCGACAACACACACACACACGACACCGACACACACACACACACACACGACACACCGACACACACACACACCGACAACACACACACCAACAACACACACACACCGAACACACACACACACACACACCGACAACACACACACACACACACCGACAACACACACACACACACACACACACACCGACAACACACACACACACACCGACAACACGCACACACACACCGACAACACACACACACACACACCGACAACACACACACACACCGACAACACACACACACACACACACCGACAACACACACACACAGACAACACACACAAACACACACACCGACAGCACACACACACACACACACCGACAACACACACACACACACACACACCGACAACACACGCACACACCGACAACACACACACACACACCGACAACACACACACACACACACCGACAACACACACACACACACACACACACCGACAACACACACACACACACACACCGACAACACACACACACACACCGACAACACACACACACACACACCGACAACACACACACACACACACACACCGACAACACACACACACACACCGACAACACACACACACACACACCGACAACACACACACACACACCGACACACACACACACACACACACCGACAACACACACACACACACACACGACAACACACACACACACTCACACCGACAACACACACACACACACACCGACAACCCACCGACAACACACACACACACACCGACAACACACACACACCGACACACACACACACACACACACCGACAACACACACACACGACACACCGACAACACACACACACACACCGACAACACACACACACACACACACAACCGACAACACACACACACACGACAACACGCACACACACACACACCGACAACACACACACACACCGACAACACACACACACACACTGACGACACACACACACACCGACAACACACACACACACACCGACAACACACACACACACACACACACCGACAACACACACACACACACACACATACCGACAACACACACACACACACACCGACAACACACACACACACACCGACAACACACACACACACACACCGACACACACACACACACACCGACAACACACACACACACACACGACAACACACACACACACACACCGACAACACACACACACACACACCGACACACCACACACACACACACACGACACACACACACACACCGACAACACACACACACACACGACACACACACACACACACCGACAACACACACACACACACACCGACAACACACACACACACACACACACACCGACAACACACACACCACACACACACACACACACACACACACACACACCGACAACACACACACACACACCACAACACACCGACACACACACACACGACAACACACACACACACACACGACAACACACACACACACCGACAACACACACACACACACACAACACACACACACACACGACAACACACACACACACACACCACAACACACACACACACACACCGACAACACACACACACACACACCGACAACACACGACAACACCACACACACACCGACAACACACACACACCGACAACACACACACACACACACACCGACAACACACACGACAACACACACACACACACACACCGACAACACACACACACACACACGACACCACACACACACACACACCGACAACACACACACACACACACACACACACACCGACAACACACACACACACACACCGACAACACACACACACACACCGACAACACACACACACACACACACACACACACACACACACACACACCGACAACACACACACACACACACCGACAACACACACACACACACCGACAACACACACACACACACAACACACACACACACACACCGACACACACACACACACACACACACACCGACAACACACACACACACCGACAACACACACACACACACACCGACAACACACACACACACACACCGACAACACACACACACACACACACGACACACACACACACACACACACACACCGACAACACACACACACACACAGACACAACACACACACACCGACAACACACACACACACACACGACACACACACACACACACACACCGACAACACACACACACACACAACACACACGACAACACACACACACACACACCGACAACACACACACACACACACACACACACACACACACACACACACACACACACCACACACACACACACACACACACCGACAACACACACACACACACCGACAACACACACACACACACGACACACACACACACGACACACACACACCACACACACACACACACCGACAACACACACACACACGACAACACACACACACACACACGACAACACACACACACACACACGACACACACACACACACACACACACACACACACCGACAACACACACACACACACACCGACAACACACACACACACACCGACAACACACACACACACACACACACGACAACACACACACACACACACCGACAACACACACACACACACCACCGACAACACACACACACACACACACGACAACACACACACACACCGACACACACACACACCACACACACACACACACCGACAACACACACACACACACACCGACAACACACACACACACACACAGACAACACACACACACACACACACCGACAACACACACACACACACACCGACAACACACACACACACACACACAGACACACACACACACACACACACACACCGACACACACACACACACACACACACACACACACACACCACAACACACACACACACACACCGACAACACACACACACACACACACACACACACACACCGACAACACACACACACACACCGACAACACACACACACACACACCGACAACACACACACACACACACGACAACACACACACACACACGACAACACACACACACACGACACACACACACACACACCGACAACACACACACACACACCGACAACACACACACACACACACCACACACACACACACACGACACACACACACACACACACCGACAACACACACACACACACACACACACACACACACACACACACACAACACACACACACCGACACACACACACACACACCGACAACACACACACACACACACACACACACACACACACACACACCGACAACACACACACACACACACACACACACACACACACACACACACACACACACCGACACACACACACACACACACACACCGACAACACACACACACACACGACACACACACACACACACACACACACACACCGACAACACACACACACACACACCGACAACACACACACACACACACACACCGACAACACACACACACACACACAACACACACACACACACCGACAACACACACACACACACACACACACACACACACACACACACACACACACACACACACACGACAACACACACACACACGACAACACACACACACACACACCGACAACACACACACACACACACCGACAACACACACACACACACCGACAACACACACACACACACACGACAACACACACACACACACACACCGACAACACACACACACACACACCGACAACACACACACACACACACCGACAACACACACACACACACACACGACAACACACACACACACACCGACAACACACACACACACACCGACACACACACACACACACACACCGACAACACACACACACACACACCGACAACACACACACACACACCGACAACACACACACACACACACCGACAACACACACACACACACACACACACACACACACACACACACACAACACAACACACACACACCGACAACACACACACACACACACACCGACAACACACACACACACACACACACCGACAACACACACACACACACACACGACAACACACACACACACACCGACAACACACACACACACACACCGACAACACACACACACACACGACAACACACACACACACACACACACACACACACGACAACACACACACACACACCGACAACCACACACACACACACACCGACAACACACACACACACACACCGACAACACACACACACACACAACACACACACACACACGACACACACACACACACACCGACAACACACACACACACACCGACAACACACACACACACACCGACAACACACACACACACACACCGACAACACACACACACACACACACACACCGACACACACACACACACACACACCGACAACACACACACACACACACGACAACACACACACACACACACACACACACACACACACACACACACCGACAACACACACACACACACACCGACACACACACACACACACCGACAACACACACACACACACACACACACACACACACACCGACAACACACACACACACACACAGACACACACACACACACACACCGACACACACACACACACACACCGACAACACACACACACACACACACCGACAACACACACACACACAACACGACAACACACACACACACACACACACACACGACACACACACACACACACACCGACAACACACACACACACACACCGACAACACACACACACACACCGACAACACACACACACACACACAACACACACACACACACCGACAACACACACACACACACACACGACACACACACACACACCGACAACACACACACACACACACCGACAACACACACACACACACACCGACAACACACACACACACACCGACAACACACACACACACACCGACAACACACACACACACCGACACACACACACACACACACACAACACACACACACACACACACACCGACAACACACACACACACACCGACAACACACACACACACACACACGACACACACACACACACACACACACCGACAACACACACACACACACACCACACACACGACAACACACACACACACACCGACAACACACACACACACACACCGACAACACACACACACACACACCGACACACACACACACACCGACAACACACACACACACACACACACACACACACACACACCGACAACACACACACACACACACACACACACACACACACCGACAACACACACACACACACACACACACACCGACAACACACACACACACACGACAACACACACACACACACCGACAACACACACACACACCGACAACACACACACACACACCGACAACACACACACACACACACACACACACACCGACAACACACACACACACACACCCGACAACACACACACACACACACCGACAACACACACACACACAACACACACACACACACCGACAACACACACACACACACACCGACAACACACACACACACACACCGACAACACACACACACACACCGACAACACACACACACACACACCGACAACACACACACACACACACACCGACAACACACACACACACACCGACAACACACACACACACACACCGACAACACACACACACACCGACAACACACACACCGACACACACACACACACACACCGACACACACACACACACCGACAACACACACACACACACACGACAACACACACACACACACACACACCGACAACACACACACACACACACACCGACAACACACACACACACACACCGACAACACACACACACACCACACACACACACACACCGACAACACACACACACACACACCGACAACACACACACACACACACCGACAACACACACACACACACAACACACACACACACACCGACAACACACACACACACACCGACAACACACACACACACACACGACAACACACACACACACACACACCGACAACACACACACACAACACCGACAACACACACACACACACACACACACACACACACACACACCGACAACACACACACACACACCGACAACACACACACACACAACACACACACACACACCGACAACACACACACACACACACGACAACACACACACACACACACACACCGACAACACACACACACACCGACAACAACACACACACACCGACAACACACACACACACACACCGACAACACACACACACACAACACACACACACACACCGACACACACACACACACACACCGACAACACACACACACACCGACAACACACACACACACACACACACAACACACACACACACACACACCGACAACACACACACACACACACCGACAACACACACACACACACCACACACGACAACACACACACACACACACCACACACACACACACACACACACCGACAACACACACACACACACGACACACACACACACACACACCGACAACACACACACACACACCGACAACACACACACACACACACACACACACACACACACCGACAACACACACACACACACCGACAACACACACACACCACAACACACACACACACACACCGACAACACACACACACACACCGACACACACACACACACACACACACACCGACAACACACACACACACACACACACACACACACACACACACACACACACACACACCGACAACACACACACACCGACAACACACACACACACACACACCGACAACACACACACACACACACACACACACACACACACCACACACACACACACACACCGACAACACACACACACACACACACACACACCGACAACACACACACACACACACCGACAACACACACACACACACACACCACACACACACACACACACACACACACACACCGACAACACACACACGACAACACACACACACACGACAACACACACACACACCGACCACACACACACACACACACCGACAACACACACACACACACACACCGACAACACACACACACACACACCGACAACACACACACACACACACACGCACACACACACCACAACACACACACACACACCGACAACACACACACACACACACACACACACACACACACACACACACACACACACACACACACCGACAACACACACACACACACACCGACAACACACACACACACACACCGACAACACACACACACACACACACACACACACACACACACACACACACACACACACACACACACACACGACACACACACACACACACACACCGACAACACACACACACACACACCGACAACACACACACACACACCGACAACACACACACACACACACACGACCACACACACACACACACCGACAACACACACACACACACACCGACAACACAACACACACACACACACACCGACAACACACACACACACCGACAACACACACACACACACACACACACACACCACACACACACACACACGACAACACACACACACACACACCGACAACACACACACACACACACACACACACGACAACACACACACACACACCGACAACACACACACACACACACACACACCGACAACACACACACACACACCGACAACACACACACACACCGACAACACACACACACACACCGACAACACACACACACACACACCGACAACACACACACACACCCGACACACACACACACACACACGACAACACACACACACACACCGACAACACACACACACACACACACACACGACACACACACACACACACCGACAACACACACACACACACACACGACAACACACACACACACACCGACAACACACACACACACACCGACAACACACACACACACACCGACAACACACACACACACACACACGACAACACACACACACACACACCGACAACACACACACACACACAACACAACACACACACACACGACAACACACACACACACACACACCGACAACACACACACACACACACACACACACACACCGACAACACACACACACACCACCGACACACACACACACACCGACAACACACACACACACACACACCGACACACACACACACACACCG
Source organism: Salmo salar (assembly GCF_965601325.2). NCBI lineage: Eukaryota > Metazoa > Chordata > Actinopteri > Salmoniformes > Salmonidae > Salmo > Salmo salar. The sequence continues at coordinate 255,186 of NW_027675571.1, read as the reverse complement.
ACAACACACACACACACACCGACAACACACACACACACACACACACACACACACACAACACACACACACACACACAACACACACACACACACACACACACACACACACCGACACACACACACACACACACCGACAACACACACACACACACACACCGACAACACACACACACACACGACAACACACACACACACACACCGACAACACACACACACCGACAACACACACACACACACCGACAACACACACACACACACACCGACAACACACACACACACACACACAACACACACCGACAACACACACACACACACCGACACACACACACGACAACACACACACACACACACACCGACAACACACACACACACACCGACAACACACACACACACACACACACACGACAACACACACACACACACACCGACACACACACACACACACACACACACACACACACAACACACACACACACACACCGACAACACACACACACACACACACACACACACACACACACACACACACCGACACACCACACACACACACACACCGACAACACACACACACACACACACGACAACACACACACACACACCGACAACACACACACACACGACAACACACACACACACACCGACAACACACACACACACACACCGACAACACACACACACCACACCGACAACACACACACACACACACGACAACACACACACACACACCGACAACACACACACACACACGACACACACACACACACACCGACAACACACACACACACACACACACACACACACACACCGACAACACACACACACACACACCGACAACACACACACACACACCGACAACACACACACACACACACCGACAACACACACACACACACCGACAACACACACACACACACACACACACCGACAACACACACACACACCGACAACACACACACACACACACACACACACACACAACACACACACACACACCGACAACACACACACACACACACCGACAACACACACACACACACCGACCACACACACACACACACACCGACACACACACACACACACACCGACAACACACACACACACACCGACAACACACACACACACACACACCGACAACACACACACACACACACACACACACACACACCGACAACACACACACACACACACCGACAACACACACACACACGACAACACACACACACACACCGACAACACACACACACACACACCGACAACACACACACACACGACAACACACACACACACACACCGACAACACACACACACACACCACACGACAACACACACACACACACACACCGACAACACACACACACCGACAACACACACACACACACCGACACACACACACACACCGACACCACACACACACACACACACCGACAACACACACACACACACACCGACAACACACACACACACACACCGACAACACACACACACACACACCGACACACACACACACACACACGACACACACACACACACCGACAACACACACACACACCGACAACACACACACACACACACACGACACACACACACACACACCGACAACACACACACACACACCGACAACACACACACACACACACCGACAACACACACACACACACACCGACAACACACACACACACACCGACAACACACACACACACACGACACACACACACACACACACCGACAACACACACACACACACACACGACAACACACACACACACACACACACACACACACACACACACACACACACACACCGACAACACACACACACACGACACCACACACACACACACACACACACACACACACACCGACAACACACACACACACACGACAACACACACACACACACACCGACAACACACACACACACACACACACACACACACACACACCGACAACACACACACACACACACCGACAACACACACACACACACACCGACACACACACACACACACACCGACAACACACACACACACACACGACAACACACACACACACAACACACACACACACCGACAACACACACACACGACAACACCACACACACACACCGACAACACACACACAACACACCGACAACACACACACACACACACACACACACACACACACACACACACACACACACACCGACAACACACACACACACACCGACAACACACACACACACACACCGACAACACACACACACACACACACACACACACACACACACACACACACACGACAACACACACACACACACACACACACACACGACACACACAACACACACACACACACCGACAACACACACACACACACCGACAACACACACACACACACACGACACACACACACACACACCGACAACACACACACACACACACGACAACACACACACACACACCACCGACAACACACACACACACACACACAACAACACACCGACAACACACACACACACACCGACACACACACACACACACCGACAACACACACACACACACACCGACAACACACACACACACACCGACAACACACACACACACACCGACAACACACACACACACCGACAACAACACACACACACACACACCGACAACACACACACACACACACCGACAAACACACACACACACACCACAACACACACACACACACCGACAACACACACACACACACACACCGACAACACACACACACACACACACACACACACACCGACAACACACACACACACACACACCGACAACACACACACACACACACACACACACCGACAACACACACACACACACACACCGACAACACACACACACCGACAACACACACACACACACACCGACAACACACACACACACACACCGACACACACACACACACCGACAACACACACACACACACCGACAACACACACACACACACACCGACAACACACACACACAGCGACAACACACACACACACACACACACACACACACACACACCGACAACACACACACACCGACAACACACACACACACACACACCGACAACACACACACACACACCACACCGACAACACACACACACACACCGACACACACACACACACACCGACAACACACACACACACACACCGACAACACACACACACACACCGACAACACACACACACACTGACAACACACACACACACACACACACACACACACACACAACAACACACACACACACACACACACACACACCGACAACACACACACACACAACACACAACACACACACCGACAACACACACACACACACGACAACACACACACACACACCGACAACACACACACACACAGACAACACACACACACACCGACAACACACACACACACACACCGACAACACACACACACACACACACGACAACACACACACACACACACGACAACACACACACACACACACCGACAACACACACACACACACACACACACACACACACACACACACACACACACACACACCACACACACACACACACCGACAACACACACACACACACCACACACACACACACACACCGACAACACACACACACACACACACCGACACACACACACACACACACACACACACACACACACACACACACACACCGACAACACACACACACCGACAACACACACACACACACACCGACAACACACACACACACACACCGACAACACACACACACACACACCGACAACACACACACACACACGACAACACACACACACACACACCGACAACACACACACACCGACAACACACACACACACACCGACAACACACACACACACACCGACAACACACACACACACCGACAACACACACACACACACCGACAACACACACACACACACACCGACAACACACACACACACCACACACACACACACACACCGACAACACACACACACACACACCGACAACACACACACACACACACACACAACACACCGACAACACACACACACACACTGACAACACACACACACCGACAACACACACACACACACACACCGACAACACACAGCACACACCACACACGACAACACACACACACACACACACACACACACACACCGACAACACACACACACACACCGACAACACACACACACACCGACAACACACACACACACACACACACACACACCGACAACACACACACACACACACACGACAACACACACACACACACACGACACACACACACACACCACAACACACACACACACACACCGACAACACACACACACCGACAACACTCACACACACACACACCGACAACACACACACACACACACCGACAACACACACACACACCGACAACACACACACACACACGACAACACACACACACACACACCGACAACACACACACACACACCGACAACACACACACACACCGACAACACACACAGACACATCGACAACACACACACACACACCGACAACACACACACACACAACAAACACACACACACCGACAACACACACACACACACACCGACAACACACACACACACACACCGACAACACACACACACACACCGACAACACACACCACACACACCGACAACACACACACACACAACACACACACACACACACACCGACAACACACACACACACACACCGACAACACACACACACACCGACAACACACACACACACACACCGACAACACACACACACACACACCGACAACACACACACACACACACACCGACAACACACACACACACACACACTAACAACACACCGACAACACACACACACACACACACCGACAACACACACACACCGACAACACACACACACACACACCGACAACACACACACACACACCGACAACACACACACCGACAACACACACACCGACAACACACACACACACACACCGACAACACACACACACCGACAACACACACACACACACCGACAACACACACACACACACCGACAACACACACACACACCGACAACACACACACACACACCGACAACACACACACACACACACCGACAACACACACACACACCACACACACACACACACACCGACAACACACACACACACCGACAACACACACACACACACACCACACAACACACCGACAACACACACACACACACTGACAACACACACACACCGACAACACACACACACACACACACACCGACAACACACAGACACACACACACACACACCGACAACACACACACACACACACACCGATAACACACACACACCGACAACACACACACACACACACCGACAACACACACACACACCGACAACACACACACACACACACACACACACACCGACAACACACACACACACACACCGACAACACACACACACAGCGACAACACACACACACACAACACACACACACACACACACCGACACACACACACACACCGACAACACACACACACACACACACCGACAACACACACACACACACACCGACAACACACACACACACCGACAACACACACACACACCGACAACACACACACACACACACCGACAACACACACACACACACCGACAACACACACACACACCGACAACACACACAGACACATCGACAACACACACACACACACCGACAACACACACACACACGACAACACACACACACACACCGACAACACACACACACACACACCGACAACACACACACACACACCGACAACACACACTCACACACACTGACAACACACACACACACAACACACACACACACACACACCGACAACACACACACACCGACAACACTCACACACACACACACCGACAACACACACACACACCGACAACACACACACACACCGACAACACACACACACACACACCGACAACACACACACACACACACCGACAACACACACACACACACACACCGACAACACACACACACACCGACAACACACACACACACAACACACACACACACACCAACAACACACACACACACACCGACAACACACACACACACACACACACCGACAACACACACACACACCGACAACACACACACACACAACACACACACACACACACACCGACAACACACACACACACACATCGACAACACACACACACACACACCGACAACACACACACACACACACACTAACAACACACCGACAACACACACACACACACCGACAACACACACACACCGACAACACACACACACACACACCGACAACACACACACACACACCGACAACACACACACACACACACACACCGACAACACACACACACACACACCGATAACACACACACACCGACAACACACACACACACACCCCGACAACACACACACACACCGACAACACACACACACACACACACACCGACAACACACACACACACACACCGACAACACACACACACACACCGACAACACAGACACACACAACACACACACACACACACACCGACAACACACACACACACCGACAACACACACACACACACCGACAACACACACACACACACACCGACAACACACACACACACACAGACAGACAACACACACACACACACACTGACAACACACACACACACAACACACACACACACACACCAACAACACACACACACACACACACACACCGACAACACACACACACACAACACACACACACACACACACACACCGACAACACACACACACACACACCGACAACACACACACACACCGACAACACACACACACACCGACAACACACACACACACACACCGACAACACACACACACACACACACACACCGACAACACACACACACACCGACAACACACACAAACACAACACACACACACACACACCAACAACACACACACACACACCGACAACACACACACACACACACACACACCGACAACACACACACACACAACACACACACACACACACACACCGACAACACACACACACACACACCGACAACACACACACACACCGACAACACACACACACACCGACAACACACACACACACACACCGACAACACACACACACACACACACCGACAACACACACACACACCGACAACACACACAACACAACACACACACACACACACCAACAACACACACACACACACCGACAACACACACACACACAACACACACACACACACACCGACAACACACACACACACATCGACAACACACACACACACACCGACAACACACACACACACAACACACACACACACACCGACAACACACACACACACACACCGACAACACACACACACACACACCGACAACACACACACACACACACCGACAACACACACACACACACACACACCGACAACACACACACACACCGACAACACACACACACACAACACACACACACACACCGACAACACACACACACACACACAAACAACACACACACACACACACCGACAACACACACACACACACCGACAACACACACTCACACACACTGACAACACACACACACACAACACACACACACACACACCGACAACACACACACACCGACAACACTCACACACACACACACCGACAACACACACACACACACACCGACAACACACACACACACCGACAACACACACACACACACACCGACAACACACACACACACACCGACAACACACACACACACACACACCGACAACACACACACACACCGACAACACACACACACACACACACACACACACACACACAACAACACACACACACACACACACACCGACAACACACACACACACACACACACACCGACAACACACACACACACCGACAACACACACACACACAACACACACACACACACACACCGACAACACACACACACACACATCGACAACACACACACACACACACCGACAACACACACACACACACACACTAACAACACACCGACAACACACACACACACACCGACAACACACACACACCGACAACACACACACACACACACCGACAACACACACACACACACCGACAACACACACACACACACCGACAACACACACACACACCGACAACACACACACACACACACACCGACAACACACACACACACACACCGACAACACACACACACACAACACACACACACACACACACCGACAACACACACACACACACACCGACAACACACACACACACCGACAACACACACACACACACACACCGACAACACACAGACACACACACACACACACCGACAACACACACACACACACACACCGATAACACACACACACCGACAACACACACACACACACACCGACAACACCCACACACACCGACAACACACACACACACACACACACACCGACAACACACACACACACACACCGACAACACACACACACAGCGACAACACACACACACACAACACACACACACACACACACCGACAACACACACACACCGACAACACTCACACACACACACACCGACAACACACACACACACACACCGACAACACACACACACACCGACAACACACACACACACCGACAACACACACACACACACACACCGACAACACACACACACACACCGACAACACACACACAAACTGACAACACACACACACACACAACACACACACACACACACCAACAACACACACACACACACACACACCGACAACACACACATACACAACACACATACACACACACCGACAACACACACACACACATCGACAACACACACACACACACCGACAACACACACACACACAACAAACACACACACACCGACAACACACACACACACACACCAACAACACACACACACACACACACACCGACAACACACACATACACAACACACATACACACACACCGACAACACACACACACACATCGACAACACACACACACACACCGACAACACACACACACACAACAAACACACACACACCGACAACACACACACACACACACCGACAACACACACACACACACACCGACAACACACACACACACACCGACAACACACACTCACACACACCGACAACACACACACACACAACACACACACACACACACCGACAACACACACACACACCGACAACACACACACACACACACCGACAACACACACACACACACACACCGACAACACACACACACACACACACTAACAACACACCGACAACACACACACACACACCGACAAAACACACACACCGACAACACACACACACACACACCGACAACACACACACACACACCGACAACACACACACACACACACACACACCGACAACACACACACACACACACCGATAACACACACACACCGACAACACACACACACACACCGACAACACACACACACACACCGACAACACACACACACACCGACAACACACACACACACACCGACAACACACACACACACACACCGACAACACACACACACACAACACACACACACACACACACCGACAACACACACACACACACACCGACAACACACACACACACACACCAACAACACACCGACAACACACACACACACACTGACAACACACACACACCGACAACACACACACACACACACACACCGACAACACACAGACACACACACACACACACACCGACAACACACACACACACACACACCGATAACACACACACACCGACAACACACACACACACACACCGACAACACACACACACACCGACAACACACACACACACACACACACACACACCGACAACACACACACACACACACCGACAACACACACACACAGCGACAACACACACACACACAACACACACACACACACACACCGACAACACACACACACCGACAACACTCACACACACACACACCGACAACACACACACACACACACCGACAACACACACACACACCGACAACACACACACACACCGACAACACACACACACACACACCGACAACACACACACACACACACACCGACAACACACACACACACCGACAACACACACAGACACATCGACAACACACACACACACACCGACAACACACACACACACAACACACACACACACACACACCGACAACACACACACACACACATCGACAACACACACACACACACACCGACAACACACACACACACACACACTAACAACACACCGACAACACACACACACACACCGACAACACACACACACCGACAACACACACACACACACACCGACAACACACACACACACACCGACAACACACACACACACACCGACAACACACACACACACCGACAACACACACACACACACACACCGACAACACACACACACACACACCGACAACACACACACACACAACACACACACACACACACACCGACAACACACACACACACACACCGACAACACACACACACACCGACAACACACACACACACACACACCGACAACACACAGACACACACACACACACACCGACAACACACACACACACACACACCGATAACACACACACACCGACAACACACACACACACACACCGACAACACCCACACACACCGACAACACACACACACACACACACACACCGACAACACACACACACACACACCGACAACACACACACACAGCGACAACACACACACACACAACACACACACACACACACACCGACAACACACACACACCGACAACACTCACACACACACACACCGACAACACACACACACACACACACCGACAACACACACACACACCGACAACACACACACACACCGACAACACACACACACACACACCGACAACACACACACACACACCGACAACACACACACAAACTGACAACACACACACACACACAACACACACACACACACACCAACAACACACACACACACACACACACCGACAACACACACATACACAACACACATACACACACACCGACAACACACACACACACATCGACAACACACACACACACCGACAACACACACACACACAACAAACACACACACACCGACAACACACACACACACACACCAACAACACACACACACACACACACACCGACAACACACACATACACAACACACATACACACACACCGACAACACACACACACACATCGACAACACACACACACACACCGACAACACACACACACAACAAACACACACACACGACAACACACACACACACACCGACAACACACACACACACACACCGACAACACACACACACACACCGACAACACACACTCACACACACCGACAACACACACACACACACACCGACAACACACACACACACACCGACAACACACACTCACACACACCGACAACACACACACACACAACACACACACACACACACACCGACAACACACACACACACCGACAACACACACACACACACACCGACAACACACACACACACACACCGACAACACACACACACACACACACCGACAACACACACACACACACACACTAACAACACACCGACAACACACACACACACACCGACAACACACACACACCGACAACACACACACACACCGACAACACACACACACACACCGACAACACACACACACACACACACACACCGACAACACACACACACACACACCGATAACACACACACACCGACAACACACACACACACACCGACAACACACACACACACACCGACAACACACACACACACCGACAACACACACACACACACCGACAACACACACACACACACACCGACAACACACACACACACAACACACACACACACACACACCGACAACACACACACACACACACCGACAACACACACACACACACACCAACAACACACCGACAACACACACACACACACTGACAACACACACACACCGACAACACACACACACACACACACACCGACAACACACAGACACACACACACACACACACCGACAACACACACACACACACACACCGATAACACACACACACCGACAACACACACACACACACACCGACAACACACACACACACCGACAACACACACACACACACACACACACACACGACAACACACACACACCGACAACACACACACACAGCGACAACACACACACACACAACACACACACACACACACACCGACAACACACACACACCGACAACACTCACACACACACACACCGACAACACACACACACACACACCGACAACACACACACACACCGACAACACACACACACACCGACAACACACACACACACACACCGACAACACACACACACACACACACCGACAACACACACACACACCGACAACACACACAGACACATCGACAACACACACACACACCGACAACACACACACACACAACACACACACACACACCGACAACACACACACACACACACCGACAACACACACACACACACACCGACAACACACACACACACACCGACAACACACACTCACACACACTGACAACACACACACACACAACACACACACACACACACACCGACAACACACACACACCGACAACACTCACACACACACACACCGACAACACACACACACACACACCGACAACACACACACACACCGACAACACACACACACACACACCGACAACACACACACACACACACCGACAACACACACACACACACACACCGACAACACACACACACACCGACAACACACACACACACACACACACACACACACACCAACAACACACACACACACACCGACAACACACACACACACACACACACCGACAACACACACACACACCGACAACACACACACACACAACACACACACACACACACACCGACAACACACACACACACACATCGACAACACACACACACACACACCGACAACACACACACACACACACACACTAACAACACACCGACAACACACACACACACACCGACAACACACACACACCGACAACACACACACACACACACCGACAACACACACACACACACCGACAACACACACACACACACACACACCGACAACACACACACACACACACCGATAACACACACACACCGACAACACACACACACACCCCGACAACACACACACACACCGACAACACACACACACACACACACACACACACACCGACAACACACACACACACACACCGACAACACACACACACACCGACAACACAGACACACACAACACACACACACACACACACCGACAACACACACACACACACCGACAACACACACACACACACCGACAACACACACACACACACACCGACAACACACACACACACACAGACAGACAACACACACACACACACACTGACAACACACACACACACACACACACACACACACACACCAACAACACACACACACACACACACCGACAACACACACACACAACACACACACACACCGACAACACACACACACACACACCGACAACACACACACACACCGACAACACACACACACACCGACAACACACACACACACACACCGACAACACACACACACACACACACACACCGACAACACACACACACACACACACACACCGACAACACACACACACACCGACAACACACACAAACACAACACACACACACACACACCAACAACACACACACACACACCGACAACACACACACACACACACACACACCGACAACACACACACACACAACACACACACACACACACACCGACAACACACACACACACACACCGACAACACACACACACACCGACAACACACACACACACCGACAACACACACACACACACACCGACAACACACACACACACACACACACACCGACAACACACACACACACCGACAACACACACAAACACAACACACACACACACACACCAACAACACACACACACACACCGACAACACACACACACACAACACACACACACACACACCGACAACACACACACACACACCGACAACACACACACACACACCGACAACACACACACACACAACACACACACACACACCGACAACACACACACACACACACCGACAACACACACACACACACACCGACAACACACACACACACACACCGACAACACACACACACACACACACACCGACACACACAGACACACACCGACAACACACACACACACAACACACACACACACACACCACACACACACACACACACACACACACACACACACACCGACAACACACACACACACAACACACATACACACACACCGACAACACACACACACACATCGACAACACACACACACACACCGACAACACACACACACACAACAAACACACACACACCGACAACACACACACACACACACCGACAACACACACACACACACACCGACAACACACACACACACATCGACAACACACACACACACACCGACAACACACACACACACAACACACACACACACACCGACAACACACACACACACACACGACAACACACACACACACACACCGACAACACACACACACACCGACAACACACACACACACACACACACCGACAACACACACACACAGCGACAACACACACACACACACAACACACACACACACACACACACACCGACAACACACACACACCGACAACACTCACACACACACACACACCGACAACACACACACACACACACCGACAACACACACACACACACCGACAACACACACTCACACACACCGACAACACACACACACACACACCGACAACACACACACACACACCGACAACACACACTCACACACACCGACAACACACACACACACAACACACACACACACACACACACCGACAACACACACACACCGACAACACTCACACACACACACACCGACAACACACACACACACACACACGACAACACACACACACACACCGACAACACACACACACACACACCGACAACACACACACACACACACCGACAACACACACACACATACACACCGACAACACACACACACACACCGACACACACACACACCGACAACACACACACACACACACCGACAACACACACACACACACACCGACAACACACACACACACACACACTAACAACACACTGACAACACACACACACACACCGACAACACACACACACCGACAACACACACACACACCGACAACACACACACACACCGACAACACACACACACACCGGGACAACACACACACACACACAACACACACACACCGACAACACACACACACACACACACACACCGACAACTCACACACACACACACCGACAACACACACACACACAACACACATACACACACACCGACAACACACACACACACACACACACACACCGACAACATACACACACACACACACCGACAACACACACACACACACCGACAACACACACACACACACACACCGACAACACACACACACACACACCGACAACACACACACACACACACCGACAACACACACACACACACACACACCGACAACACACACACACACACCGACAACACACACACCGACAACACACACACACACAAGACACACACACACACACCGACAACACACACACACACACACGCCGACAACACACACACACACACACACACACCGACAACACACACACACACACACAGACGACAACACACACACACACACACATCGACAACACACACACACACACAACACAAACACACACACCGACAACACACACACACACACACACACCCCGGGACAACACACACACACACACACCGGGACAACACACACACACACAACACACACACACACTGACAACACACACACACACACCGACACAACACACACACACACACACCGACAACACACACACACACACACACCGACAACAAACACACACACAACCGACAACACACACACACAACACACACACACACACACACACCGACAACACACACAAACACTCCCACAACACACACACACACAACACACACACACACACACACCGACAACACACACACACACACCGGGACAACACACACACACACACACACACCGACAACACACACACACACCGACAACACACACACACACCGACAACACACACACACACACCGACAACACACACACACACAACACACACACACACACCGACAACACACACACACACACACACACCGACAACACACACACACCGACAACACACACACACAAACACACCGGCCACACACACACACACACACACACCGACAACACACACACACACACTCGCAACACACACACACACACACACACACACACCGACAACACACACTCACACACACCGACAACACACACACACAACACACACACACACACACACCGACAACACAGCACACACACACACACACACACACACTGCCGACAACACACACACACACACCGACAACACACACACACCGACAACACACACACACACACACCGACAACACACACACACACCGACAACACACACACAAAACACACACACACACCGACAACACACACACACACACACATCGACAACACACACACACATACACCGACAACACACACACACACACACCGACAACCTCCACCGACAACACACACACACACGACCGACAACACACACACACCGACAACACACACACACACATACACACACCGACAACACACCGACAACACACACACACACACACACCGACAACACACACACACACACCGACAACACACACACACACACCGACAACACACACACACACACACACACACACACACACACCGACAACACACACACACACACACTGATAACACACACACACCGACAACACACACACACACACACCGACAACACACACACACACACACACACACCACGACAACACAAACACACACACCGACAACACACACACACACACACCGACAACACACACACACACACACACACACACACACACACACCCCGACAACACACACACACACACACACACACACACCGACAAACAAAACACACACACACCGACAACCCACACACACACACACACACTGACAACACACACACACACACACCGACAACACACACACACACACACACACACACACCGACAACAAACACACACACACCGACAACTCACACACACACACACACACCGACATAACACACACACACACCGACAACACACACACACACACACCGACAACACACACACACACACCGACAACACACACACCGACAACACACACACACACAACACACACACACACACCGACAACACACACACGCACACACACACACACACACCGACAACACACACACACACAACACACACACACACACCTACAACACACACACACACCGACAACACACACACACACCGACAACACACACACACACACACACACACCGACAACACACACACACACACACCGACAACACACACACACAGCGACAACACACACACACACAACACACACACACACACACACACACCGACAACACACACACACCGACAACACTCACACACACACACACCGACAACACACACACACACACACCGACAACACACACACACACACCGACAACACACACTCACACACACCGACAACACACACACACACACACCGACAACACACACACACACACCGACAACACACACTCACACACACCGACAACACACACACACACAACACACACACACACACACACCGACAACACACACACACCGACAACACTCACACACACACACACCGACAACACACACACACACACACCGACAACACACACACACACACCGACAACACACACACACACACACCGACAACACACACACACACACCGACAACACACACACACATACACACCGACAACACACACACACACCGACACACACACACACCGACAACACACACACACACACACCGACAACACACACACACACACACCGACAACACACACACACACACACACTAACAACACACTGACAACACACACACACACACCGACAACACACACACACCGACAACACACACACACACCGACAACACACACACACACCGACAACACACACACACACACACACACCGACAACACACACACACACACACCGATAACACACACACACCGACAACACACACACACCGACAACACACACACACACCGACAACACACACACACACCGACAACACACACACACACACCGACAACACACACACACCGACAACACACACACACAACACACACACACACACATACCGACAACACACACACACACACCGACAACACACACACAAACACACCAACAACACACCGACAACACACACACACCGACAACACACACACACACCGACAACACACACACACACACACCGACAACACACAGACACACACACACACACACCGACAACACACACACACCGATAACACACACACACCGACAACACACACACACACACACCGACAACACACACACACACCAACAACACACACACACACACACACACACCGACAACACACACACACACACACCGACAACACACACACACAGCGACAACACACACACACACAACACACACACACACACACACACCGACAACACACACACACCGACAACACTCACACACACACACACCGACAACACACACACACACACACCGACAACACACACACACACCGACAACACACACACACACCGACAACACACACACACACACACACCGACAACACACACACACACACACACCGACAACACACACACACACCGACAACACACACACACAAACACACTAACAACACACCGACAACACACACACACACCGACAACACACACACACACCGACAACACACACACACACACACACCGACAACACACACACACACACACCGATAACACACACACACCGACAACACACACACACCGACAACACACACACACACCGACAACACACACACACACCGACAACACACACACACACACCGACAACACACACACACACACCGACAACACACACACACAACACACACACACACACATACCGACAACACACACACACACACCGACAACACACACACAAACACACCAACAACACACCGACAACACACACACACCGACAACACACACACACACCGACAACACACACACACACACACCGACAACACACAGACACACACACACACACACCGACAACACACACACACCGATAACACACACACACCGACAACACACACACACACACACCGACAACACACACACACACCGACAACACACACACACACACACACACCGACAACACACACACACACACACCGACAACACACACACACAGCGACAACACACACACACACAACACACACACACACACACACACCGACAACACACACACACCGACAACACTCACACACACACACACCGACAACACACACACACACACACCGACAACACACACACACACCGACAACACACACACACACCGACAACACACACACACACACACACACCGACAACACACACACACACACACACCGACAACACACACACACACCGACAACACACACACACAAACACACACACACACACACCAACAACACACACACACACACACACCGACAACACACACACACACAACACACACACACACACACCGACAACACACACACACACATCGACAACACACACACACACACCGACAACACACACACACACAACACACACACACACCAACAACACACACACACACACACACCGACAACACACACACACACAACACACACACACTACCACCGACAACACACACACACACATCGACAACACACACACACACACCGACAACACACACACACACAACAAACACACACACACCGACAACACACACACACACACACCGACAACACACACACACACACACCGACAACACACACACACACACCGACAACACACACACACACACACCGACAACACACACACACACACAGACAGACAACACACACACACACACACTGACAACACACACACACACAACACACACAGACACACACCAACAACACACACACACACACACACCGACAACACACACACACACAACACACACACACACACACCGACAATACACACACACACACACCGACAACACACACACACACACCGACAACACACACACACACACACACACCGACAACACACACACACACCGACAACACACACACACACAACACACACACACACACACCAACAACACACACACACACACACACCGACAACACACACACACACAACACACACACACACACACCGACAACACACACACACACATCGACAACACACACACACACACCGACAACACACACACACACAACACACACACACACACCGACAACACACACACACACCGACAACACACACACACACACACCGACAACACACACACACACACCGACAACACACACTCACACACACCGACAACACACACACAACACACACACACACACACACCGACAACACACACACACCGACAACACACACACACACACCGACAACACACACACACACCGACAACACACACACACACCGACAACACACACACACACACACACCGACAACACACACACACACACACACCGACAACACACACACACACCGACAACACACACACACAAACACACTAACAACACACCGACAACACACACACACACCGACAACACACACACACACCGACAACACACACACACACACACACCGACAACACACACACACACACACCGATAACACACACACACCGACAACACACACACACCGACAACACACACACACACCGACAACACACACACACACCGACAACACACACACACACACCGACAACACACACACACACACCGACAACACACACACACAACACACACACACACACATACCGACAACACACACACACACACCGACAACACACACACAAACACACCAACAACACACCGACAACACACACACACCGACAACACACACACACACCGACAACACACACACACACACACCGACAACACACAGACACACACACACACACACCGACAACACACACACACCGATAACACACACACACCGACAACACACACACACACACACCGACAACACACACACACACCGACAACACACACACACACACACACACCGACAACACACACACACACACACCGACAACACACACACACAGCGACAACACACACACACACAACACACACACACACACACACACCGACAACACACACACACCGACAACACTCACACACACACACACCGACAACACACACACACACACACCGACAACACACACACACACCGACAACACACACACACACCGACAACACACACACACACACACACACCGACAACACACACACACACACACACCGACAACACACACACACACCGACAACACACACACACAAACACACACACACACACACCAACAACACACACACACACACACACCGACAACACACACACACACAACACACACACACACACACCGACAACACACACACACACATCGACAACACACACACACACACCGACAACACACACACACAACACACACACACACCAACAACACACACACACACACACACCGACAACACACACACACACAACACACACACACTACCACCGACAACACACACACACACATCGACAACACACACACACACACCGACAACACACACACACACAACAAACACACACACACCGACAACACACACACACACACACCGACAACACACACACACACACACCGACAACACACACACACACACCGACAACACACACACACACACACCGACAACACACACACACACACAGACAGACAACACACACACACACACACTGACAACACACACACACACAACACACACAGACACACACCAACAACACACACACACACACACACCGACAACACACACACACACAACACACACACACACACACCGACAATACACACACACACACACCGACAACACACACACACACACCGACAACACACACACACACACACACACCGACAACACACACACACACCGACAACACACACACACACAACACACACACACACACACCAACAACACACACACACACACACACCGACAACACACACACACACAACACACACACACACACACCGACAACACACACACACACATCGACAACACACACACACACACCGACAACACACACACACACAACACACACACACACACCGACAACACACACACACACACACCGACAACACACACACACACACACCGACAACACACACACACACACCGACAACACACACTCACACACACCGACAACACACACACAACACACACACACACACACACCGACAACACACACACACCGACAACACACACACACACACCGACAACACACACACACACACACCAACAACACACCGACAACACACACACACCGACAACACACACACACCGACAACACACACACACACACACCGATAACACACAGACACACACACACACACACCGACAACACACACACACACACCGATAACACACACACACCGACAACACACACACACACACACCGACAACACACACACACACCGACAACACACACACACACACACACACACCGACAACACACACACACACACACCGACAACACACACACACACAACACACACACACACACAAACACCGACAACACACACACACCGACAACACTCACACACACACACCGACAACACACACACACACACACCGACAACACACACACACACACACCGACAACACACACACACACACACACTAACAACACACCGACAACACACACACACACACCGACAACACACACACACCGACAACAAACACACACACACACGGACAACACACACACACACCGACAACACACACACACATACACACACCGACAACACACACACACACACACCGATAACACACACACACCGACAACACACACACACCGACAACACACACACACACCGACAACACACACACACACCGACAACACACACACACACACCGACAACACACACACACACACACCGACAACACACACACACAACACACACACACACATACCGACAACACACACACACACACCGACAACACACACACACACACACCAACAACACACCGACAACACACACACACACACACCGACAACACACACACACACACACACTAACAACACACCGACAACACACACACACACACCGACAACACACACACACCGACAACACACACACACACCGACAACACACACACACACCGACAACACACACACACACACACACACCGACAACACACACACACACACACACACACCGACAACACACACACACACACACCGACAACACACACACACACAACACACACACACACACAAACACCGACAACACACACACACCGACAACACTCACACACACACACCGACAACACACACAAACACACACCGACAACACACACACACACCGACAACACACACACACACACACCGACAACACACACACACACACACCGACAACACACACACACACACACACCGACAACACACACACACACCGACAACACACACACACAACACACACACACACCAACAACACACACACACACACACACCGACAACACACACACACACACACACACCGACAACACACACACACACCGACAACACACACACACACAACACACACACACACACACACCGACAACACACACACACACACACCGACAACACACACACACACACACCGACAACACACACACACACACACACTAACAACACACCGACAACACACACACACACACCGACAACACACACACACCGACAACACACACACACACACACCGACAACACACACACACACACCGACAACACACACACACACACACCGACAACACACACACACACACACCGATAACACACACACACCGACAACACACACACACACACACCGACAACACACACACACACCGACAACACACACACACACACACACACCGACAACACACACACACACACCGACAACACACACACACACCGATAACACACACACACACACACACACACACACACACACACACCGACAACACACACACACCGACAACAATCACACACACACACACCGACAACACACACACACACACACCAACAACACACACACACACCGACAACACACACACACACACAGACAGACAACACACACACACACACACTGACAACACACACACACACAACACACACACACACACACCAACAACACACACACACACACACACACCGACAACACACACACACACAACACACACACACACACACCGACAACACACACACACACACATCGACAACACACACACACACACCGACAACACACACACACACAACACACACACACATACCGACAACACACAGACACACACACACCGACAACACACACACACACACACCGACAACACACACACACACACCGACAACACACACACACCGACAACACACACACACACACACACCGACAACACACACACACAACACACACACACACACACACCGACAACACACACACACACACACCGACAACAGACACACACACACCGACAACACACACACACACACACCGACAACACACACACACACAACACACACACACACACCGACAACACACACACACACACCGACAACACACACACACACACACCAACAACACACCGACAACACACACACACACACCGACAACACACACACACCGACAACACACACACACACACACCGACAACACACAGACACACACACACACACCGACAACACACACACACACACAGACCGATAACACACACACACCGACAACACACACACACACACACCGACAACACACACACACACACACACTAACAACACACCGACAACACACACACACACACACCGACAACACACACACACCGACAACACACACACACACACACCGACAACACACACACACACACCGACAACACACACACACCGACAACACACACACACACACACCGATAACACACACACACCGACAACACACACACACACACACCGACAACACACACACACACCGACAACACACACACACACACACACACCGACAACACACACACACACACCGACAACACACACACACACCGACAACACACACACACACACACACACACACACCGACAACACACACACACCGACAACACTCACACACACACACACCGACAACACACACACACACACACACCGACAACACACACACACACCGACAACACACACACACACACCGACAACACACACACACACACACCGACAACACACACACACACACAGACAGACAACACACACACACACACACTGACAACACACACACACACAACACACACACACACACACCAACAACACACACACACACACCGACAACACACACACACACAACACACACACACACACACCGACAACACACACACACACACATCGACAACACACACACACACACCGACAACACACACACACACAACACACACACACATACCGACAACACACACACACACACACACCGACAACACACACACACACACACCGACAACACACACACACACACCGACAACACACACACACCGACAACACACACACACACACACACCGACAACACACACACACAACACACACA
The DNA here is from genome assembly GCF_965601325.2 of Salmo salar. Lineage (NCBI taxonomy): Eukaryota > Metazoa > Chordata > Actinopteri > Salmoniformes > Salmonidae > Salmo > Salmo salar. The sequence goes on along the minus strand of NW_027675571.1, from coordinate 229,431 downwards.
CACACACCGACAACACACACACACACACACCGACAACACACACACACACACCGACAACACACACACACACACACCGACAACACACACACACACAACACACACACACACACCGACAACACACACACACACCGACAACACACACACACACACACCAACAACACACCGACAACACACACACACACACCGACAACACACACACACCGACAACACACACACACACACACCGACAACACACAGACACACACACACACACCGACAACACACACACACACACACACACACCGATAACACACACACACCGACAACACACACACACACACACACCGACAACACACACACACACCGACAACACACACACACACCGACAACACACACACCCACACACACACACACCGACAACACACACACACACACCGACAACACACACACCGACAACACACACACACACCGACAACACACACACACACACACCGACAACACACACACACACAACACACACACACACACACCAACAACACACAAACACACACACACCGACAACACACACACACCGACAACACACACACACACACACACCGACAACACACACACACCGACAACACACACACACACACTGACAACACACACACACACACACACCGACAACACACACACACACCGACAACACACACACACACACACACACAAACCGACAACACACACACACACACACCGACAACACACACACACACACACCGACAACACACACACACACCGACAACACACACACACACACACCGACAACACACACACACACCGACAATAGACACACACACACACACACACACACCGACCACACACACACACAGCGACAACACACACACACACACACACACCGACAACACACACACACACACCGACAACACACACACACACACACTGACAACACACACACACACACACACCGACAACACACACACACACACCGACAACACACACACACACACCGACAACACACACACACACACACACACACCGACAACACACACACACACCGACAACACACACACACACACACCGACAACACACACACACACACCGACAACACACACACACACACCGACAACACACACACACACACACCGACAACACACACACACCGACAACACACACACACACACACCGACAACACACACACACACACCGACAACACACACACACACACACACCGACAACACATAAACACACACACACCGACAACACACACACACACACACACTGACAACACACACACACACACACCAACAACACACACACACACACACACCGACAACACACACACACACACCGACAACACACACACACACACACCGACAACACATAAACACACACTCACCGACAACACACACACACACACACCGACAACACACACACACACACCGGCAACACACACACACACACCGATAACACACACACACACACACCGACAACACACACACACACACACTGACAACACACACACACACACACACCGACAACACACACACACCGACAACACACACACACACACACACACACCGACAACACACACACACCGACAACACACACACACACACTGACAACACACACACACACACACACCGACAACACACACACACACCGACAACACACACACACACACACACAAACCGACAACACACACACACACACACCGACAACACACACACACACACACCGACAACACACACACACACCGACAACACACACACACACACACACCGACAACACACACACACACCGACAATAGACACACACACACACACACACACCGACCACACACACACACACAGCGACAACACACACACACACACACACACCGACAACACACACACACACACCGACAACACACACACACACACACTGACAACACACACACACACACACACCGACAACACACACACACACACCGACAACACACACACACACACCGACAACACACACACACACACACACACACCGACAACACACACACACACCGACAACACACACACACACACACCGACAACACACACACACACACCGACAACACACACACACACACCGACAACACACACACACACACACCGACAACACACACACACCGACAACACACACACACCGACAACACACACACACACACCGACAACACACACACACACACACACCGACAACACATAAACACACACACACCGACAACACACACACACACACACACACTGACAACACACACACACACACACCAACAACACACACACACACACACACCGACAACACACACACACACACCGACAACACACACACACACACACCGACAACACATAAACACACACACACCGACAACACACACACACACACACCGACAACACACACACACCGACAACACACACACACACACCGACAACACACACACACCGACAACACACACACACACCGACAACACACACACACACACACACCGACATCACACACACACACACCGACAAAACACACACACACCGACAACACACACACACACACACACAGACAACACACACACACCAACAACACACACACACACCGACAACACACACACACACACACACCAACAACACACAAACACACACACCGACAACACATAAACACACACACACCGACAACACACACACACACACACTGACAACACACACACACACACACCGACAACACACACACACACCGACAACACACACACACACACCGACAACACACACACACACACCGACAACACACACACACACACCGACAACACACACACACACACCGACAACACACACACACACACACACACACACACCGACAACACACACACACACACTGACAACACACACACACACACACCGACAACACACACACACACACCGACAACACACACACACACACACCGACAACACATAAACACACACACACCGACAACACACACACACACACTGACAACACACACACACACACACACCGACAACACACACACACACACACACCGACAACACACACACACACACCGACAACACACACACACACACCGACAACACACACACACACACACACACACCGACAACACACACACACACCGACAACACACACACACACACACCGACAACACACACACACACACCGACAACACACACACACACACCGACAACACACACACACACACACCGACAACACACACACACACACACCGACAACACACACACACACACACACCGACCACACACACACACAGCGACAACACACACACACACACACCGACAACACACACACACACACCGACAACACACACACACACACACACACACCGACAACACACACACACACACACCGACAACACACACACACACACACCGACAACACACACACACACACCGGCAACACACACACACACACCGATAACACACACACACACACACCGACAACACACACACACACACTGACAACACACACACACACACACACCGACAACACACACACACCGACAACACACACACACACACACACCGACAACACACACACACAACACACACACACACACCGACAACACACACACACACACACACCGACAACACAAACATACACCGACAACACACACACACACACACACACAAACCGACAACACACACACACACACACCGACAACACACACACACACACCGACAACACACACACACACCGACAACACACACACACACACACCGACAACACACACACACACCGACAATAGACACACACACACACACACCGACCACACACACACACACACCGACAACACACACACACACACCGACAACACACACACACACACAATGACAACACACACACACACCAACAATAGACACACACACACACACACACACCGACCACACACACACACAGCGACAACACACACACACACAACACACACCGACAACACAAACACACACACACACACACCGACAACACACACACACACACACCGACAACACACACACACACACACCGACAACACACACACACACACCGGCAACACACACACACACACCGATAACACACACACACACACACCGACAACACACACACACACACTGACAACACACACACACACACACACACCGACAACACACACACACCGACAACACACACACACACACACACACACCGACAACACACACACACACAACACACACACACACCGACAACACACACACACACACACACCGACAACACACACACACCGACAACACACACACACACACAAACCGACAACACACACACACCCACCCGACAACACACACACACACACCGACAACACACACACACACCGACAACACACACACACACACGCACACCGACAACACACACACACCGACAACACACACACACACCGACAACACACACACACACACACACCGACATCACACACACACACACCGACAACACACACACACACCGACAACACACACACACACACACAGACAACACACACACACCAACAACACACACACACACCGACAACACACACACACACACACACCGACAACACACACACACACACACACACCGACAACACATAAACACACACACACCGACAACACACACACACACACACTGACAACACACACACACACACACCGACAACACACACACACACACCGACAACACACACACACACACCGACAACACACACACACACACCGACAACACACACACACACACACACACACACCGACAACACACACACACACACACACCGACAACACACACACACACACCGACAACACACACACACCGACAACACACACACACACACACCGACAACACACACACACCCACACCGACAACACACACACACCGACAACACACACACACACACACACCGACCACACACACACACAGCGACAACACACACACACACACACCGACAACACACACACACACACCGACAACACACACACACCGACAACACACACACACACACCGACAACACACACACACACACACCGACAACACACACACACACACACCGACAACACACACACACACACCGGCAACACACACACACACACCGATAACACACACACACACACACCGACAACACACACACACACACACTGACAACACACACACACACACACACCGACAACACACACACACCGACAACACACACACACACACACACACACCGACAACACACACACACCGACAACACACACACACACACCGACAACACACACACACACACACACACACCGACAACACACACACACACCGACAACACACACACACACACACACAAACCGACAACACACACACACACACACCGACAACACACACACACCGACAACACACACACACACCGACAACACACACACACACACACCGACAACACACACACACACCGACAATAGGCACACACACACACACACACACCGACCACACACACACACAGCGACAACACACACACACACACTGACAACACACACACACACAAACACACACACCGACAACACACACACACACCGACAACACACACACACACACACCGACAACACACACAAACACACCGGCAACACACACACACACACCGATAACACACACACACACACTGACAACACACACACACACACACACCGACAACACACACACACCGACAACACACACACACACACACACCGACAACACACACACACACACAACACACACACACACACCGACAACACACACACACACACACACCGACAACACACACACACACCGACAACACACACACACACACACACACACCGACAACACACACACACACACACACCGACAACACACACACACACCGACAACACACACACACACACACACAAACCGACAACACACACACACACACACCGACAACACACACACACACACCGACAACACACACACACACCGACAACACACACACACACACACCGACAACACACACACACACCGACAATAGACACACACACACACACACACACCGACCACACACACACACACAGCGAAAACACACACACACACACACCGACAACACACACACACACACACCGACAACACACACACACACCGACAATAGACACACACACACACACACACACACCGACCACACACACACACAGCGACAACACACACACACACACACACACCGACAACACATAAACACACACACACCGACAACACACACACACACACACTGACAACACACACACACACACACCGACAACACACACACACACACCGACAACACACACACACACACCGACAACACACACACACACACCGACAACACACACACACACACACACACACACCGACAACACACACACACACCGACAACACACACACACACACACCGACAACACACACACACACACCGACAACACACACACACCGACAACACACACACACACACACCGACAACACACACACACCCACACCGACAACACACACACACCGACAACACACACACACACACACACCGACCACACACACACACAGCGACAACACACACACACACACACCGACAACACACACACACACACCGACAACACACACACACCGATAACACACACACACACACCGACAACACACACACACACACACCGACAACACACACACACACACACACCGACAACACACACACACACACCGGCAACACACACACACACACCGATAACACACACATACACACACCGACAACACACACACACACAAACACTGACAACACACACACACACACACACCGACAACACACACACACCGACAACACACACACACACACACACACACCGACAACACACACACACCGACAACACACACACACACACCGACAACACACACACACACACACACACACCGACAACACACACACACACCGACAACACACACACACACACACACAAACCGACAACACACACACACACACACCGACAACACACACACACCGACAACACACACACACACCGACAACACACACACACACACACCGACAACACACACACACACCGACAATAGGCACACACACACACACACACACCGACCACACACACACACAGCGACAACACACACACACACACTGACAACACACACACACACAAACACACACACCGACAACACACACACACACACACCGACAACACACACACACACACACCGACAACACACACAAACACACCGGCAACACACACACACACACCGATAACACACACACACACACTGACAACACACACACACACACACACCGACAACACACACACACCGACAACACACACACACACACACACCGACAACACACACACACACACAACACACACACACACACCGACAACACACACACACACACACACACCGACAACACACACACACACCGACAACACACACACACACACACACACACCGACAACACACACACACACACACACCGACAACACACACACACACCGACAACACACACACACACACACACAAACCGACAACACACACACACACACACCGACAACACACACACACACACCGACAACACACACACACACCGACAACACACACACACACACACCGACAACACACACACACACCGACAATAGACACACACACACACACACACACCGACCACACACACACACACAGCGAAAACACACACACACACACACCGACAACACACACACACACACACCGACAACACACACACACACCGACAATAGACACACACACACACACACACACACCGACCACACACACACACAGCGACAACACACACACACACACACACACCGACAACACACACACACACACCGACAACACAAACACACACAAACACACACCGACAACACACACACACACACACCGACAACACACACACACACACACCGACAACACACACACACACACCGGCAACACACACACACACACCGATAACACACACACACACACACCGACAACACACACACACACACTGACAACACACACACACACACCGACAACACACACACACCGACAACACACACACACACACACACACACCGACAACACACACACACACAACACACACACACACCGACAACACACACACACACACACACACACCGACAACACACACACACACACCGACAACACACACACACACACACACAAACCGACAACACACACACACACACCGACAACACACACACACACACCGACAACACACACACACACCGACAACACACACACACACACGCACACCGACAACACACACACACCGACAACACACACACACACACACTGACAACACACACACACACACACCAACAACACACACACACACACACACCGACAACACACACACACACACCGACAACACATACACACACACACCGACAACACATAAACACACACACACCGACAACACACACACACACACACCGACAACACACACACACACACCGACAACACACACACACACACCGACAACACACACACACCGACAACACACACACACACCGACAACACACACACACACACACACCGACATCACACACACACACACCGACAAAACACACACACACCGACAACACACACACACACCCACACAGACAACACACACACACCAACAACACACACACACACCGACAACACACACACACACACACACCGACAACACACACACACACACACCGACAACACATAAACACACACACACCGACAACACACACACACACACACTGACAACACACACACACACACACCGACAACACACACACACACCGACAACACACACACACACACCGACAACACACACACACACACCGACAACACACACACACACACCGACAACACACACACACACACCGACAACACACACACACACACACACACACACCGACAACACACACACACACACACACTGACAACACACACACACACACACCGACAACACACACACACACACCGACAACACACACACACACACACCGACAACACATAAACACACACACACCGACAACACACACACACACACTGACAACACACACACACACACACACCGACAACACACACACACACACACACCGACAACACACACACACACACCGACAACACACACACACACACCGACAACACACACACACACACACACACACCGACAACACACACACACACCGACAACACACACACACACACACCGACAACACACACACACACACCGACAACACACACACACACACCGACAACACACACACACACACACCGACAACACACACACACCCACACCGACAACACACACACACCGACAACACACACACACACACACACCGACCACACACACACACAGCGACAACACACACACACACCGACAACACACACACACACACCGACAACACACACACACACACACACACACACCGACAACACACACACACACACACCGACAACACACACACACACACACCGACAACACACACACACACACCGGCAACACACACACACACACCGATAACACACACACACACACACCGACAACACACACACACACACTGACAACACACACACACACACACACCGACAACACACACACACCGACAACACACACCGACAACACACACACACACAACACACACACACACACCGACAACACACACACACACACACACCGACAACACACACACACACCGACAACACACACACACACACACACAAACCGACAACACACACACACACACACCGACAACACACACACACACACCGACAACACACACACACACCGACAACACACACACACACACACCGACAACACACACACACACCGACAATAGACACACACACACACACACACACCGACCACACACACACACACAGCGAAAACACACACACACACACACCGACAACACACACACACACACACCGACAACACACACACACACCGACAATAGACACACACACACACACACACACACCGACCACACACACACACAGCGACAACACACACACACACACACACACCGACAACACATAAACACACACACACCGACAACACACACACACACACACTGACAACACACACACACACACACCGACAACACACACACACACACCGACAACACACACACACACACCGACAACACACACACACACACCGACAACACACACACACACACACACACACACACCGACAACACACACACACACCGACAACACACACACACACACACCGACAACACACACACACACACCGACAACACACACACACCGACAACACACACACACACACACCGACAACACACACACACCCACACCGACAACACACACACACCGACAACACACACACACACACACACCGACCACACACACACACAGCGACAACACACACACACACACACCGACAACACACACACACACACCGACAACACACACACACCGACAACACACACACACACACCGACAACACACACACACACACACCGACAACACACACACACACACACCGACAACACACACACACACACCGGCAACACACACACACACACCGATACACACACACACACACACACCGACAACACACACACACACAAACACTGACAACACACACACACACACACACCGACAACACACACACACCGACAACACACACACACACACACACACACCGACAACACACACACACCGACAACACACACACACACACCGACAACACACACACACACACACACACACACCGACAACACACACACACACCGACAACACACACACACACACACACAAACCGACAACACACACACACACACACCGACAACACACACACACCGACAACACACACACACACCGACAACACACACACACACCGACAACACACACACACACCGACAATAGGCACACACACACACACACACACCGACCACACACACACACAGCGACAACACACACACACACACTGACAACACACACACACACAAACACACACACCGACAACACACACACACACACACCGACAACACACACACACACACACCGACAACACACACAAACACACCGGCAACACACACACACACACCGATAACACACACACACACACTGACAACACACACACACACACACACCGACAACACACACACACCGACAACACACACACACACACACACCGACAACACACACACACACACAACACACACACACACACCGACAACACACACACACACACACACCAACAACACACACACACACCGACAACACACACACACACACACACACACCGACAACACACACACACACACACACCGACAACACACACACACACCGACAACACACACACACACACACACAAACCGACAACACACACACACACACACCGACAACACACACACACACACCGACAACACACACACACACCGACAACACACACACACACACACCGACAACACACACACACACCGACAATAGACACACACACACACACACACACCGACCACACACACACACACAGCGAAAACACACACACACACACACCGACAACACACACACACACACACCGACAACACACACACACACCGACAATAGACACACACACACACACACACACACCGACCACACACACACACAGCGACAACACACACACACACACACACACCGACAACACACACACACACACCGACAACACAAACACACACAAACACACACCGACAACACACACACACACACACCGACAACACACACACACACACACCGACAACACACACACACACACCGGCAACACACACACACACACCGATAACACACACACACACACACCGACAACACACACACACACACTGACAACACACACACACACACCGACAACACACACACACCGACAACACACACACACACACACACACACCGACAACACACACACACACAACACACACACACACCGACAACACACACACACACACACACACACCGACAACACACACACACACACCGACAACACACACACACACACACACAAACCGACAACACACACACACACACCGACAACACACACACACACACCGACAACACACACACACACCGACAACACACACACACACACGCACACCGACAACACACACACACCGACAACACACACACACACACACTGACAACACACACACACACACCAACAACACACACACACACACACACCGACAACACACACACACACACCGACAACACACACACACACACACCGACAACACATAAACACACACACACCGACAACACACACACACACACACCGACAACACACACACACACACCGACAACACACACACACACACCGACAACACACACACACCGACAACACACACACACACCGACAACACACACACACACACACACCGACATCACACACACACACACCGACAAAACACACACACACCGACAACACACACACACACCCACACAGACAACACACACACACCAACAACACACACACACACCGACAACACACACACACACACACACCGACAACACACACACACACACACCGACAACACATAAACACACACACACCGACAACACACACACACACACACTGACAACACACACACACACACACCGACAACACACACACACACCGACAACACACACACACACACCGACAACACACACACACACACCGACAACACACACACACACACCGACAACACACACACACACACACACACACACCGACAACACACACACACACACACACTGACAACACACACACACACACACCGACAACACACACACACACACCGACAACACACACACACACACACCGACAACACATAAACACACACACACCGACAACACACACACACACACTGACAACACACACACACACACACACACCGACAACACACACACACACACACACCGACAACACACACACACACACCGACAACACACACACACACACCGACAACACACACACACACACACACACACCGACAACACACACACACACCGACAACACACACACACACACCGACAACACACACACACACACCGACAACACACACACACACACCGACAACACACACACACACACACCGACAACACACACACACCCACACCGACAACACACACACACCGACAACACACACACACACACACACCGACCACACACACACACAGCGACAACACACACACACACCGACAACACACACACACACACCGACAACACACACACACACACACACACACACCGACAACACACACACACACACACTGACAACACACACACACACACACCGACAACACACACACACACACCGACAACACACACACACACACCGACAACACACACACACACACACACACACACACCGACAACACACACACACACCGACAACACACACACACACACACCGACAACACACACACACACACCGACAACACACACACACCGACAACACACACACACACACACCGACAACACACACACACCCACACCGACAACACACACACACCGACAACACACACACACACACACACCGACCACACACACACACAGCGACAACACACACACACACACACCGACAACACACACACACACACCGACAACACACACACACCGACAACACACACACACACACCGACAACACACACACACACACACCGACAACACACACACACACACACCGACAACACACACACACACACCGGCAACACACACACACACACCGATAACACACACACACACACACCGACAACACACACACACACAAACACTGACAACACACACACACACACACACCGACAACACACACACACCGACAACACACACACACACACACACACACCCACAACACACACACACCGACAACACACACACACACACCGACAACACACACACACACACACACACACCGACAACACACACACACACCGACAACACACACACACACACACACAAACCGACAACACACACACACACACACCGACAACACACACACACCGACAACACACACACACACCGACAACACACACACACACCGACAACACACACACACACCGACAATAGGCACACACACACACACACACACCGACCACACACACACACAGCGACAACACACACACACACACTGACAACACACACACACACAAACACACACACCGACAACACACACACACACACACCGACAACACACACACACACACACCGACAACACACACAAACACACCGGCAACACACACACACACACCGATAACACACACACACACACTGACAACACACACACACACACACACCGACAACACACACACACCGACAACACACACACACACACACACCGACAACACACACACACACACAACACACACACACACACCGACAACACACACACACACACACACCGACAACACACACACACACCGACAACACACACACACACACACACACACCGACAACACACACACACACACACACCGACAACACACACACACACCGACAACACACACACACACACACACAAACCGACAACACACACACACACACACCGACAACACACACACACACACCGACAACACACACACACACCGACAACACACACACACACACACCGACAACACACACACACACCGACAATAGACACACACACACACACACACACCGACCACACACACACACACAGCGAAAACACACACACACACACACCGACAACACACACACACACACACCGACAACACACACACACACCGACAATAGACACACACACACACACACACACACCGACCACACACACACACAGCGACAACACACACACACACACACACACCGACAACACACACACACACACCGACAACACAAACACACACAAACACACACCGACAACACACACACACACACACCGACAACACACACACACACACACCGACAACACACACACACACACCGGCAACACACACACACACACCGATAACACACACACACACACACCGACAACACACACACACACACTGACAACACACACACACACACCGACAACACACACACACCGACAACACACACACACACACACACACACACACCGACAACACACACACACACAACACACACACACACCGACAACACACACACACACACACACCGACAACACACACACACACACCGACAACACACACACACACACACACAAACCGACAACACACACACACACACCGACAACACACACACACACACCGACAACACACACACACACCGACAACACACACACACACACGCACACCGACAACACACACACACCGACAACACACACACACACACACTGACAACACACACACACACACCAACAACACACACACACACACACACCGACAACACACACACACACACCGACAACACACACACACACACACCGACAACACATAAACACACACACACCGACAACACACACACACACACACCGACAACACACACACACACACCGACAACACACACACACACACCGACAACACACACACACCGACAACACACACACACACCGACAACACACACACACACACACACCGACATCACACACACACACACCGACAAAACACACACACACCGACAACACACACACACACCCACACAGACAACACACACACACCAACAACACACACACACACCGACAACACACACACACACACACACCGACAACACACACACACACACACCGACAACACATAAACACACACACACCGACAACACACACACACACACACTGACAACACACACACACACACACCGACAACACACACACACACCGACAACACACACACACACACCGACAACACACACACACACACCGACAACACACACACACACACCGACAACACACACACACACACACACACACACCGACAACACACACACACACACACACTGACAACACACACACACACACACCGACAACACACACACACACACCGACAACACACACACACACACACCGACAACACATAAACACACACACACCGACAACACACACACACACACTGACAACACACACACACACACACACCGACAACACACACACACACACACACCGACAACACACACACACACACCGACAACACACACACACACACCGACAACACACACACACACACACACACACCGACAACACACACACACACCGACAACACACACACACACACCGACAACACACACACACACACCGACAACACACACACACACACCGACAACACACACACACACACACCGACAACACACACACACCCACACCGACAACACACACACACCGACAACACACACACACACACACACCGACCACACACACACACAGCGACAACACACACACACACCGACAACACACACACACACACCGACAACACACACACACACACACACACACACCGACAACACACACACACACACACCGACAACACACACACACACACACCGACAACACACACACACACACCGGCAACACACACACACACACCGATAACACACACACACACACACCGACAACACACACACACACACTGACAACACACACACACACACACACCGACAACACACACACAACGACAACACACACACACACACACACCGACAACACACACACACACAACACACACACACACACCGACAACACACACACACACACACACCGACAACACACACACACACCGACAACACACACACACACACACACAAACCGACAACACACACACACACACACCGACAACACACACACACACACCGACAACACACACACACACCGACAACACACACACACACACACCGACAACACACACACACACCGACAATAGACACACACACACACACACACACCGACCACACACACACACACACCGACAACACACACACACACACCGACAACACACACACACACACAATGACAACACACACACACACCAACAATAGACACACACACACACACACCGACCACACACACACACAGCGACAACACAAACACACACACACACACACCGACAACACACACACACACACACCGACAACACACACACACACACACCGACAACACACACACACACACCGGCAACACACACACACACACCGATAACACACACACACACACACCGACAACACACACACACACACTGACAACACACACACACACACACACACCGACAACACACACACAACGACAACACACACACACACACACACCGACAACACACACACACACAACACACACACACACACCGACAACACACACACACACACACACCGACAACACACACACACACCGACAACACACACACACACACACACAAACCGACAACACACACACACACACACCGACAACACACACACACACACCGACAACACACACACACACCGACAACACACACACACACACACCGACAACACACACACACACCGACAATAGACACACACACACACACACACACCGACCACACACACACACACACCGACAACACACACACACACACCGACAACACACACACACACACAATGACAACACACACACACACCAACAATAGACACACACACACACACACCGACCACACACACACACAGCGACAACACACACACACACACACACACCGACAACACAAACACACACACACACACACCGACAACACACACACACACACACCGACAACACACACACACACACACCGACAACACACACACACACACCGGCAACACACACACACACACCGATAACACACACACACACACACCGACAACACACACACACACACTGACAACACACACACACACACACCGACAACACACACACACCGACAACACACACACACACACACACACACCGACAACACACACACACACAACACACACACACACCGACAACACACACACACACACACACCGACAACACACACACACACACCGACAACACACACACACACACAAACCGACAACACACACACACACACTGACAACACACACACACACAAACACACACACCGACAACACACACACACACACACCGACAACACACACACACACACACCGACAACACACACAAACACACCGGCAACACACACACACACACCGATAACACACACACACACACTGACAACACACACACACACACACACCGACAACACACACACACCGACAACACACACACACACACACACCGACAACACACACACACACACAACACACACACACACACCGACAACACACACACACACACACACCGACAACACACACACACACCGACAACACACACACACACACACACACACCGACAACACACACACACACACACACCGACAACACACACACACACCGACAACACACACACACACACACACAAACCGACAACACACACACACACACACCGACAACACACACACACACACCGACAACACACACACACACCGACAACACACACACACACACACCGACAACACACACACACACCGACAATAGACACACACACACACACACACACCGACCACACACACACACACAGCGAAAACACACACACACACACACCGACAACACACACACACACACACCGACAACACACACACACACCGACAATAGACACACACACACACACACACACACCGACCACACACACACACAGCGACAACACACACACACACACACACACCGACAACACACACACACACACCGACAACACAAACACACACAAACACACACCGACAACACACACACACACACACCGACAACACACACACACACACACCGACAACACACACACACACACCGGCAACACACACACACACACCGATAACACACACACACACACACCGACAACACACACACACACACTGACAACACACACACACACACCGACAACACACACACACCGACAACACACACACACACACACACACACACCGACAACACACACACACACAACACACACACACACCGACAACACACACACACACACACACACACCGACAACACACACACACACACCGACAACACACACACACACACACACAAACCGACAACACACACACACACACCGACAACACACACACACACACCGACAACACACACACACACCGACAACACACACACACACACGCACACCGACAACACACACACACCGACAACACACACACACACACACTGACAACACACACACACACACCAACAACACACACACACACACACACCGACAACACACACACACACACCGACAACACACACACACACACACCGACAACACATAAACACACACACACCGACAACACACACACACACACACCGACAACACACACACACACACCGACAACACACACACACACACCGACAACACACACACACCGACAACACACACACACACCGACAACACACACACACACACACACCGACATCACACACACACACACCGACAAAACACACACACACCGACAACACACACACACACCCACACAGACAACACACACACACCAACAACACACACACACACCGACAACACACACACACACACACACCGACAACACACACACACACACACCGACAACACATAAACACACACACACCGACAACACACACACACACACACTGACAACACACACACACACACACCGACAACACACACACACACCGACAACACACACACACACACCGACAACACACACACACACACCGACAACACACACACACACACCGACAACACACACACACACACACACACACACCGACAACACACACACACACACACACTGACAACACACACACACACACACCGACAACACACACACACACACCGACAACACACACACACACACACCGACAACACATAAACACACACACACCGACAACACACACACACACACTGACAACACACACACACACACACACCGACAACACACACACACACACACACCGACAACACACACACACACACCGACAACACACACACACACACCGACAACACACACACACACACACACACACCGACAACACACACACACACCGACAACACACACACACACACCGACAACACACACACACACACCGACAACACACACACACACACCGACAACACACACACACACACACCGACAACACACACACACCCACACCGACAACACACACACACCGACAACACACACACACACACACACCGACCACACACACACACAGCGACAACACACACACACACCGACAACACACACACACACACCGACAACACACACACACACACACACACACACCGACAACACACACACACACACACCGACAACACACACACACACACACCGACAACACACACACACACACCGGCAACACACACACACACACCGATAACACACACACACACACACCGACAACACACACACACACACTGACAACACACACACACACACACACCGACAACACACACACAACGACAACACACACACACACACACACCGACAACACACACACACACAACACACACACACACACCGACAACACACACACACACACACACCGACAACACACACACACACCGACAACACACACACACACACACACAAACCGACAACACACACACACACACACCGACAACACACACACACACACCGACAACACACACACACACCGACAACACACACACACACACACCGACAACACACACACACACCGACAATAGACACACACACACACACACACACCGACCACACACACACACACACCGACAACACACACACACACACCGACAACACACACACACACACAATGACAACACACACACACACCAACAATAGACACACACACACACACACCGACCACACACACACACAGCGACAACACAAACACACACACACACACACCGACAACACACACACACACACACCGACAACACACACACACACACACCGACAACACACACACACACACCGGCAACACACACACACACACCGATAACACACACACACACACACCGACAACACACACACACACACTGACAACACACACACACACACACACACCGACAACACACACACAACGACAACACACACACACACACACACCGACAACACACACACACACAACACACACACACACACCGACAACACACACACACACACACACCGACAACACACACACACACCGACAACACACACACACACACACCGACAACACACACACACACACCGGCAACACACACACACACACCGATAACACACACACACACACACCGACAACACACACACACACACTGACAACACACACACACACACCGACAACACACACACACCGACAACACACACACACACACACACACACCGACAACACACACACACACAACACACACACACACCGACAACACACACACACACACACACACACCGACAACACACACACACACACCGACAACACACACACACACACACACAAACCGACAACACACACACACACACCGACAACACACACACACACACCGACAACACACACACACACCGACAACACACACACACACACGCACACCGACAACACACACACACCGACAACACACACACACACACACTGACAACACACACACACACACCAACAACACACACACACACACACACCGACAACACACACACACACACCGACAACACACACACACACACACCGACAACACATAAACACACACACACCGACAACACACACACACACACACCGACAACACACACACACACACCGACAACACACACACACACACCGACAACACACACACACCGACAACACACACACACACCGACAACACACACACACACACACACCGACATCACACACACACACACCGACAAAACACACACACACCGACAACACACACACACACCCACACAGACAACACACACACACCAACAACACACACACACACCGACAACACACACACACACACACACCGACAACACACACACACACACACCGACAACACATAAACACACACACACCGACAACACACACACACACACACTGACAACACACACACACACACACCGACAACACACACACACACCGACAACACACACACACACACCGACAACACACACACACACACCGACAACACACACACACACACCGACAACACACACACACACACACACACACACCGACAACACACACACACACACACACTGACAACACACACACACACACACCGACAACACACACACACACACCGACAACACACACACACACACACCGACAACACATAAACACACACACACCGACAACACACACACACACACTGACAACACACACACACACACACACCGACAACACACACACACACACACACCGACAACACACACACACACACCGACAACACACACACACACACCGACAACACACACACACACACACACACACCGACAACACACACACACACCGACAACACACACACACACACCGACAACACACACACACACACCGACAACACACACACACACACCGACAACACACACACACACACACCGACAACACACACACACCCACACCGACAACACACACACACCGACAACACACACACACACACACACCGACCACACACACACACAGCGACAACACACACACACACCGACAACACACACACACACACCGACAACACACACACACACACACACACACACCGACAACACACACACACACACACCGACAACACACACACACACACACCGACAACACACACACACACACCGGCAACACACACACACACACCGATAACACACACACACACACACCGACAACACACACACACACACTGACAACACACACACACACACACACCGACAACACACACACAACGACAACACACACACACACACACACCGACAACACACACACACAC
Source organism: Salmo salar (assembly GCF_965601325.2). Taxonomy (NCBI): domain Eukaryota; kingdom Metazoa; phylum Chordata; class Actinopteri; order Salmoniformes; family Salmonidae; genus Salmo; species Salmo salar. The sequence goes on along the minus strand of NW_027675571.1, from coordinate 206,623 downwards.
AACACACACACACACACCGACAACACACACACACACACACACCGACAACACACACACACACCGACAACACACACACACACACACACAAACCGACAACACACACACACACACACCGACAACACACACACACACACCGACAACACACACACACACCGACAACACACACACACACACACCGACAACACACACACACACCGACAATAGACACACACACACACACACACACCGACCACACACACACACACACCGACAACACACACACACACACCGACAACACACACACACACACAATGACAACACACACACACACCAACAATAGACACACACACACACACACCGACCACACACACACACAGCGACAACACAAACACACACACACACACACCGACAACACACACACACACACACCGACAACACACACACACACACACCGACAACACACACACACACACCGGCAACACACACACACACACCGATAACACACACACACACACACCGACAACACACACACACACACTGACAACACACACACACACACACACACCGACAACACACACACAACGACAACACACACACACACACACACCGACAACACACACACACACAACACACACACACACACCGACAACACACACACACACACACACCGACAACACACACACACACCGACAACACACACACACACACACACAAACCGACAACACACACACACACACACCGACAACACACACACACACACCGACAACACACACACACACCGACAACACACACACACACACACCGACAACACACACACACACCGACAATAGACACACACACACACACACACACCGACCACACACACACACACACCGACAACACACACACACACACCGACAACACACACACACACACAATGACAACACACACACACACCAACAATAGACACACACACACACACACCGACCACACACACACACAGCGACAACACACACACACACACACACACCGACAACACAAACACACACACACACACACCGACAACACACACACACACACACCGACAACACACACACACACACACCGACAACACACACACACACACCGGCAACACACACACACACACCGATAACACACACACACACACACCGACAACACACACACACACACTGACAACACACACACACACACACCGACAACACACACACACCGACAACACACACACACACACACACACACCGACAACACACACACACACAACACACACACACACCGACAACACACACACACACACACACCGACAACACACACACACACACCGACAACACACACACACACACAAACCGACAACACACACACACACACTGACAACACACACACACACAAACACACACACCGACAACACACACACACACACACCGACAACACACACACACACACACCGACAACACACACAAACACACCGGCAACACACACACACACACCGATAACACACACACACACACTGACAACACACACACACACACACACCGACAACACACACACACCGACAACACACACACACACACACACCGACAACACACACACACACACAACACACACACACACACCGACAACACACACACACACACACACCGACAACACACACACACACCGACAACACACACACACACACACACACACCGACAACACACACACACACACACACCGACAACACACACACACACCGACAACACACACACACACACACACAAACCGACAACACACACACACACACACCGACAACACACACACACACACCGACAACACACACACACACCGACAACACACACACACACACACCGACAACACACACACACACCGACAATAGACACACACACACACACACACACCGACCACACACACACACACAGCGAAAACACACACACACACACACCGACAACACACACACACACACACCGACAACACACACACACACCGACAATAGACACACACACACACACACACACACCGACCACACACACACACCGCGACAACACACACACACACACACACACCGACAACACACACACACACACCGACAACACAAACACACACAAACACACACCGACAACACACACACACACACACCGACAACACACACACACACACACCGACAACACACACACACACACCGGCAACACACACACACACACCGATAACACACACACACACACACCGACAACACACACACACACACTGACAACACACACACACACACCGACAACACACACACACCGACAACACACACACACACACACACACACCGACAACACACACACACACAACACACACACACACCGACAACACACACACACACACACACACACCGACAACACACACACACACACCGACAACACACACACACACACACACAAACCGACAACACACACACACACACCGACAACACACACACACACACCGACAACACACACACACACCGACAACACACACACACACACGCACACCGACAACACACACACACCGACAACACACACACACACACACTGACAACACACACACACACACACCAACAACACACACACACACACACACCGACAACACACACACACACACCGACAACACACACACACACACCGACAACACATAAACACACACACACCGACAACACACACACACACACACCGACAACACACACACACACACCGACAACACACACACACACACCGACAACACACACACACCGACAACACACACACACACCGACAACACACACACACACACACACCGACATCACACACACACACACCGACAAAACACACACACACCGACAACACACACACACACCCACACAGACAACACACACACACCAACAACACACACACACACCGACAACACACACACACACACACACCGACAACACACACACACACACACCGACAACACATAAACACACACACACCGACAACACACACACACACACACTGACAACACACACACACACACACCGACAACACACACACACACCGACAACACACACACACACACCGACAACACACACACACACACCGACAACACACACACACACACCGACAACACACACACACACACACACACACACCGACAACACACACACACACACACACTGACAACACACACACACACACACCGACAACACACACACACACACCGACAACACACACACACACACACCGACAACACATAAACACACACACACCGACAACACACACACACACACTGACAACACACACACACACACACACCGACAACACACACACACACACACACCGACAACACACACACACACACCGACAACACACACACACACACCGACAACACACACACACACACACACACACCGACAACACACACACACACCGACAACACACACACACACACACCGACAACACACACACACACACCGACAACACACACACACACACCGACAACACACACACACACACACCGACAACACACACACACCCACACCGACAACACACACACACCGACAACACACACACACACACACACCGACCACACACACACACAGCGACAACACACACACACACCGACAACACACACACACACACCGACAACACACACACACACACACACACACACCGACAACACACACACACACACACCGACAACACACACACACACACACCGACAACACACACACACACACCGGCAACACACACACACACACCGATAACACACACACACACACACCGACAACACACACACACACACTGACAACACACACACACACACACACCGACAACACACACACACCGACAACACACACCGACAACACACACACACACAACACACACACACACACCGACAACACACACACACACACACACCGACAACACACACACACACCGACAACACACACACACACACACACAAACCGACAACACACACACACACACACCGACAACACACACACACACACCGACAACACACACACACACCGACAACACACACACACACACACCGACAACACACACACACACCGACAATAGACACACACACACACACACACACCGACCACACACACACACACAGCGAAAACACACACACACACACACCGACAACACACACACACACACACCGACAACACACACACACACCGACAATAGACACACACACACACACACACACACCGACCACACACACACACAGCGACAACACACACACACACACACACACCGACAACACATAAACACACACACACCGACAACACACACACACACACACTGACAACACACACACACACACACCGACAACACACACACACACACCGACAACACACACACACACACCGACAACACACACACACACACCGACAACACACACACACACACCGACAACACACACACACACCGACAACACACACACACACACACCGACAACACACACACACACACCGACAACACACACACACCGACAACACACACACACACACACCGACAACACACACACACCCACACCGACAACACACACACACCGACAACACACACACACACACACACCGACCACACACACACACAGCGACAACACACACACACACACACCGACAACACACACACACACACCGACAACACACACACACCGACAACACACACACACACACCGACAACACACACACACACACACCGACAACACACACACACACACACCGACAACACACACACACACACCGGCAACACACACACACACACCGATAACACACACACACACACACCGACAACACACACACACACAAACACTGACAACACACACACACACACACACCGACAACACACACACACCGACAACACACACACACACACACACACACCGACAACACACACACACCGACAACACACACACACACACCGACAACACACACACACACACACACACACTGACAACACACACACACACCGACAACACACACACACACACACACAAACCGACAACACACACACACACACACCGACAACACACACACACCGACAACACACACACACACCGACAACACACACACACACCGACAACACACACACACACCGACAATAGGCACACACACACACACACACACCGACCACACACACACACAGCGACAACACACACACACACACTGACAACACACACACACACAAACACACACACCGACAACACACACACACACACACCGACAACACACACACACACACACCGACAACACACACAAACACACCGGCAACACACACACACACACCGATAACACACACACACACACTGACAACACACACACACACACACACCGACAACACACACACACCGACAACACACACACACACACACACCGACAACACACACACACACACAACACACACACACACACCGACAACACACACACACACACACACCGACAACACACACACACACACCGACAACACACACACACACACACACACACCGACAACACACACACACACACACACCGACAACACACACACACACCGACAACACACACACACACACACACAAACCGACAACACACACACACACACACCGACAACACACACACACACACCGACAACACACACACACACCGACAACACACACACACACACACCGACAACACACACACACACCGACAATAGACACACACACACACACACACACCGACCACACACACACACACAGCGAAAACACACACACACACACACCGACAACACACACACACACACACCGACAACACACACACACACCGACAATAGACACACACACACACACACACACACCGACCACACACACACACAGCGACAACACACACACACACACACACACCGACAACACACACACACACACCGACAACACAAACACACACAAACACACACCGACAACACACACACACACACACCGACAACACACACACACACACACCGACAACACACACACACACACCGGCAACACACACACACACACCGATAACACACACACACACACACCGACAACACACACACACACACTGACAACACACACACACACACCGACAACACACACACACCGACAACACACACACACACACACACACACCGACAACACACACACACACAACACACACACACACCGACAACACACACACACACACACACACACCGACAACACACACACACACACCGACAACACACACACACACACACACAAACCGACAACACACACACACACACCGACAACACACACACACACACCGACAACACATAAACACACACACACCGACAACACACACACACACACACCGACAACACACACACACACACCGACAACACACACACACACACCGACAACACACACACACCGACAACACACACACACACCGACAACACACACACACACACACACCGACATCACACACACACACACCGACAAAACACACACACACCGACAACACACACACACACCCACACAGACAACACACACACACCAACAACACACACACACACCGACAACACACACACACACACACACCGACAACACACACACACACACACCGACAACACATAAACACACACACACCGACAACACACACACACACACACTGACAACACACACACACACACACCGACAACACACACACACACCGACAACACACACACACACACCGACAACACACACACACACACCGACAACACACACACACACACCGACAACACACACACACACACACACACACACCGACAACACACACACACACACACACTGACAACACACACACACACACACCGACAACACACACACACACACCGACAACACACACACACACACACCGACAACACATAAACACACACACACCGACAACACACACACACACACTGACAACACACACACACACACACACCGACAACACACACACACACACACACCGACAACACACACACACACACCGACAACACACACACACACACCGACAACACACACACACACACACACACACCGACAACACACACACACACCGACAACACACACACACACACCGACAACACACACACACACACCGACAACACACACACACACACCGACAACACACACACACACACACCGACAACACACACACACCCACACCGACAACACACACACACCGACAACACACACACACACACACACACCGACCACACACACACACAGCGACAACACACACACACACCGACAACACACACACACACACCGACAACACACACACACACACACACACACACCGACAACACACACACACACACACTGACAACACACACACACACACACCGACAACACACACACACACACCGACAACACACACACACACACCGACAACACACACACACACACCGACAACACACACACACCGACAACACACACACACACACACCGACAACACACACACACCCACACCGACAACACACACACACCGACAACACACACACACACACACACCGACCACACACACACACAGCGACAACACACACACACACACACCGACAACACACACACACACACCGACAACACACACACACCGACAACACACACACACACACCGACAACACACACACACACACACCGACAACACACACACACACACACCGACAACACACACACACACACCGGCAACACACACACACACACCGATAACACACACACACACACACCGACAACACACACACACACAAACACTGACAACACACACACACACACACACCGACAACACACACACACCGACAACACACACACACACACACACACACCCACAACACACACACACCGACAACACACACACACACACCGACAACACACACACACACACACACACACCGACAACACACACACACACCGACAACACACACACACACACACACAAACCGACAACACACACACACACACACCGACAACACACACACACCGACAACACACACACACACCGACAACACACACACACACCGACAACACACACACACACCGACAATAGGCACACACACACACACACACACCGACCACACACACACACAGCGACAACACACACACACACACTGACAACACACACACACACAAACACACACACCGACAACACACACACACACACACCGACAACACACACACACACACACCGACAACACACACAAACACACCGGCAACACACACACACACACCGATAACACACACACACACACTGACAACACACACACACACACACACCGACAACACACACACACCGACAACACACACACACACACACACCGACAACACACACACACACACAACACACACACACACACCGACAACACACACACACACACACACCGACAACACACACACACACCGACAACACACACACACACACACACACACCGACAACACACACACACACCGACAACACACACACACACCGACAACACACACACACACACACACAACCGACAACACACACACACACACACCGACAACACACACACACACACCGACAACACACACACACACCGACAACACACACACACACACACCGACAACACACACACACACCGACAATAGACACACACACACACACACCGACCACACACACACACACAGCGAAAACACACACACACACACACCGACAACACACACACACACACACCGACAACACACACACACACCGACAATAGACACACACACACACACACACACACCGACCACACACACACACAGCGACAACACACACACACACACACACACCGACAACACACACACACACACCGACAACACAAACACACACAAACACACACCGACAACACACACACACACACACCGACAACACACACACACACACACCGACAACACACACACACACACCGGCAACACACACACACACACCGATAACACACACACACACACACCGACAACACACACACACACACTGACAACACACACACACACACCGACAACACACACACACCGACAACACACACACACACACACACACACCGACAACACACACACACACAACACACACACACACCGACAACACACACACACACACACACACACCGACAACACACACACACACACCGACAACACACACACACACACACACAAACCGACAACACACACACACACACCGACAACACACACACACACACCGACAACACACACACACACCGACAACACACACACACACACGCACACCGACAACACACACACACCGACAACACACACACACACACACTGACAACACACACACACACACCAACAACACACACACACACACACACCGACAACACACACACACACACCGACAACACACACACACACACACCGACAACACATAAACACACACACACCGACAACACACACACACACACACCGACAACACACACACACACACCGACAACACACACACACACACCGACAACACACACACACCGACAACACACACACACACCGACAACACACACACACACACACACCGACATCACACACACACACACCGACAAAACACACACACACCGACAACACACACACACACCCACACAGACAACACACACACACCAACAACACACACACACACCGACAACACACACACACACACACACCGACAACACACACACACACACACCGACAACACATAAACACACACACACCGACAACACACACACACACACACTGACAACACACACACACACACACCGACAACACACACACACACCGACAACACACACACACACACCGACAACACACACACACACACCGACAACACACACACACACACCGACAACACACACACACACACACACACACACCGACAACACACACACACACACACACTGACAACACACACACACACACACCGACAACACACACACACACACCGACAACACACACACACACACACCGACAACACATAAACACACACACACCGACAACACACACACACACACTGACAACACACACACACACACACACCGACAACACACACACACACACACACCGACAACACACACACACACACCGACAACACACACACACACACCGACAACACACACACACACACACACACACCGACAACACACACACACACCGACAACACACACACACACACCGACAACACACACACACACACCGACAACACACACACACACACCGACAACACACACACACACACACCGACAACACACACACACCCACACCGACAACACACACACACCGACAACACACACACACACACACACCGACCACACACACACACAGCGACAACACACACACACACCGACAACACACACACACACACACCGACAACACACACACACACACACACACACACCGACAACACACACACACACACACCGACAACACACACACACACACACCGACAACACACACACACACACCGGCAACACACACACACACACCGATAACACACACACACACACACCGACAACACACACACACACACTGACAACACACACACACACACACACCGACAACACACACACAACGACAACACACACACACACACACACCGACAACACACACACACACAACACACACACACACACCGACAACACACACACACACACACACCGACAACACACACACACACCGACAACACACACACACACACACACAAACCGACAACACACACACACACACACCGACAACACACACACACACACCGACAACACACACACACACCGACAACACACACACACACACACCGACAACACACACACACACCGACAATAGACACACACACACACACACACACCGACCACACACACACACACACCGACAACACACACACACACACCGACAACACACACACACACACAATGACAACACACACACACACCAACAATAGACACACACACACACACACCGACCACACACACACACAGCGACAACACAAACACACACACACACACACCGACAACACACACACACACACACCGACAACACACACACACACACACCGACAACACACACACACACACCGGCAACACACACACACACACCGATAACACACACACACACACACCGACAACACACACACACACACTGACAACACACACACACACACACACACCGACAACACACACACAACGACAACACACACACACACACACACCGACAACACACACACACACAACACACACACACACACCGACAACACACACACACACACACACCGACAACACACACACACACCGACAACACACACACACACACACACAAACCGACAACACACACACACACACACCGACAACACACACACACACACCGACAACACACACACACACCGACAACACACACACACACACACCGACAACACACACACACACCGACAATAGACACACACACACACACACACACCGACCACACACACACACACACCGACAACACACACACACACACCGACAACACACACACACACACAATGACAACACACACACACACCAACAATAGACACACACACACACACACCGACCACACACACACACAGCGACAACACACACACACACACACACACCGACAACACAAACACACACACACACACACCGACAACACACACACACACACACCGACAACACACACACACACACACCGACAACACACACACACACACCGGCAACACACACACACACACCGATAACACACACACACACACACCGACAACACACACACACACACTGACAACACACACACACACACACCGACAACACACACACACCGACAACACACACACACACACACACACACCGACAACACACACACACACAACACACACACACACCGACAACACACACACACACACACACCGACAACACACACACACACACCGACAACACACACACACACACAAACCGACAACACACACACACACACCGACAACACACACACACACACCGACAACACACACACACACCGACAACACACACACACACACGCACACCGACAACACACACACACCGACAACACACACACACACCGACAACACACACACACACACACACCGACATCACACACACACACACCGACAACACACACACACATCGACAACACACACACACACACACAGACAACACACACACACCAACAACACACACACACACCGACAACACACACACACACACACACCGACAACACACACACACACACACCGACAACACATAAACACACACACACCGACAACACACACACACACACACTGACAACACACACACACACACACACACCGACAACACACACACACACACCGACAACACACACACACACACCGACAACACACACACACACACCGACAACACACACACACACACACACACACCGACAACACACACACACACCGACAACACACACACACACACACCGACAACACACACACACACACCGACAACACACACACACCGACAACACACACACACACACACCGACAACACACACACACCCACACCGACAACACACACACACCGACAACACACACACACACACACACCGACCACACACACACACAGCGACAACACACACACACACACACCGACAACACACACACACACACCGACAACACACACACACCGACAACACACACACACACACCGACAACACACACACACACACACCGACAACACACACACACACACACCGACAACACACACACACACACCGGCAACACACACACACACACCGATAACACACACACACACACACCGACAACACACACACACACACACTGACAACACACACACACACACACCGACAACACACACACACCGACAACACACACACACACACACACACACACCGACAACACACACACACCGACAACACACACACACACACCGACAACACACACACACACACACACCGACAACACACACACACACCGACAACACACACACACACACACACAAACCGACAACACACACACACACACACCGACAACACACACACACACACCGACAACACACACACACACCGACAACACACACACACACACACCGACAACACACACACACACCGACAATAGGCACACACACACACACACACACCGACCACACACACACACAGCGACAACACACACACACACACTGACAACACACACACAAACACACACACCGACAACACACACACACACACACCGACAACACACACACACACACACCGACAACACACACAAACACACCGGCAACACACACACACACACCGATAACACACACACACACACACCGACAACACACACACACACACTGACAACACACACACACACACACACCGACAACACACACACACCGACAACACACACACACACACACACACCGACAACACACACACACACACAACACACACACACCGACAACACACACACACACACACACCGACAACACACACACACACCGACAACACACACACACACACACACACACCGACAACACACACACACACACCGACAACACACACACACACCGACAACACACACACACACACACAAACCGACAACACACACACACACACACCGACAACACACACACACACACCGACAACACACACACACCGACAACACACACACACACACACCGACAACACACACACACACCGACAATAGACACACACACACACACACACCGACCACACACACACACACAGCGAAAACACACACACACACACACCGACAACACACACACACACACACCGACAACACACACACACACCGACAATAGACACACACACACACACACACACCGACCACACACACACACAGCGACAACACACACACACACACACACACACCGACAACACACACACACACACCGACAACACAAACACACACACACACACACCGACAACACACACACACACACACCGACAACACACACACACACACACCGACAACACACACACACACACCGGCAACACACACACACACACCGATAACACACACACACACACACCGACAACACACACACACACACTGACAACACACACACACACACACACCGACAACACACACACACCGACAACACACACACACACACACACACACCGACAACACACACACACACAACACACACACACACCGACAACACACACACACACACACACCGACAACACACACACACACACCGACAACACACACACACACACACACAAACCGACAACACACACACACACACACCGACAACACACACACACACACCGACAACACACACACACACCGACAACACACACACACACACGCACACCGACAACACACACACACCGACAACACACACACACACCGACAACACACACACACACACACACCGACATCACACACACACACACCGACAACACACACACCGACAACACACACACACACACACAGACAACACACACACACCAACAACACACACACACACCGACAACACACACACACACACACACCGACAACACACACACACACACACAGACAACACACACACACCAACAACACACACACACACCGACAACACACACACACACACACCGACAACACACACACACACACACCGACAACACATAAACACACACACACCGACAACACACACACACACCGACAACACACACACACACACCGACAACACACACACACACCGACAACACACACACACACACACACACACACACACCGACAACACACACACACACCGACAACACACACACACACACACCGACAACACACACACACACCGACAACACACACACACACACACCGACAACACACACACACACACACCGACAACACACACACACCCACACCGACAACACACACACACCGACAACACACACACACACACACACCGACCACACACACACACAGCGACAACACACACACACACCGACAACACACACACACACACCGACAACACACACACACCGACAACACACACACACACACCGACAACACACACACACACACACCGACAACACACACACACACACACACACCGACAACACACACACACACACCGGCAACACACACACACACACCGATAACACACACACACACACACCGACAACACACACACACACACTGACAACACACACACACACACACACCGACAACACACACACACCGACAACACACACACACACACACACACACCGACAACACACACACACCGACAACACACACACACACACCGACAACACACACACACACACACACCGACAACACACACACACACCGACAACACACACACACCCACACCGACAACACACACACACCGACAACACACACACACACACCTACCACACACACACACAGCGACAACACACACACACACACACCGACAACACACACACACACACCGACAACACACACACACCGACAACACACACACACACACCGACAACACACACACACACACACCGACAACACACACACACACACACCGACAACACACACACACACACCGGCAACACACACACACACACCGATAACACACACACACACACCGACAACACACACACACACACTGACAACACACACACACACACACCGACAACACACACACACCGACAACACACACACACACACACACACACCGACAACACACACACCGACAACACACACACACACACCGACAACACACACACACACACACACCGACAACACACACACACACACCGACAACACACACACACACACACACAAACCGACAACACACACACACACACCGACAACACACACACACACACCGACAACACACACACACACCGACAACACACACACACACACACCGACAACACACACACACACCGACAATAGACACACACACACACACACACACCGACCACACACACACACAGCGACAACACACACACACACACACCGACAACACACACACACACACACCGACAACACACACACACACACACTGACAACACACACACACACACCGACAACACACACACACACACCGACAACACACACACACACACACACACACACACCGACAACACACACACACACCGACAACACACACACACACACACCGACAACACACACACACACACCGACAACACACACACACACACCGACAACACACACACACACACACCGACAACACACACACACCGACAACACACACACACACACACCGACAACACACACACACACACCGACAACACACACACACACACACACCGACAACACATAAACACACACACCGACAACACACACACACACACACCGACAACACACACACACACACCGGCAACACACACACACACACCGATAACACATACACACCGACAACACACACACACACACGCACACCGACAACACACACACACCGACAACACACACACACACCGACAACACACACACACACACCGATAACACACACACACACACACCGACAACACACACACACACACTGACAACACACACACACACACACACCGACAACACACACACACCGACAACACACACACACACACACACACACCGACAACACACACACACCGACAACACACACACACACACCGACAACACACACACACACACACACCGACAACACACACACACACCGACAACACACACACACCCACACCGACAACACACACACACCGACAACACACACACACACACACCGACAACACACACACACCGACAACACACACACACACACGCACACCGACAACACACACACACCGACAACACACACACACACCGACAACACACACACACACACACACCGACATCACACACACACACACCGACAACACACACACACACACACAGACAACACACACACACCAACAACACACACACACACCGACAACACACACACACACACACACCGACAACACACACACACACCGACAACACACACACACCCACACCGACAACACACACACACCGACAACACACACACACACACCGACCACACACACACACAGCGACAACACACACACACACACACCGACAACACACACACACACACCGACAACACACACACACCGACAACACACACACACACACCGACAACACACACACACACACACCGACAACACACACACACACACACCGACAACACACACACACACACCGGCAACACACACACACACACCGATAACACACACACACACACCGACAACACACACACACACACTGACAACACACACACACACACACCGACAACACACACACACCGACAACACACACACACACACACACACACCGACAACACACACACCGACAACACACACACACACACCGACAACACACACACACACACACACCGACAACACACACACACACACACCGACAACACACACACACACACACACAAACCGACAACACACACACACACACCGACAACACACACACACACACCGACAACACACACACACACACACACCGACAACACACACACACACCGACAACACACACACACACACACACACACCGACAACACACACACACACACACACCGACAACACACACACACACCGACAACACACACACACACACACACACACAAACCGACAACACACACACACACACACCGACAACACACACACACACACCGACAACACACACACACACCGACAACACACACACACACACACCGACAACACACACACACACCGACAATAGACACACACACACACACACACACCGACCACACACACACACACAGCGAAAACACACACACACACACACCGACAACACACACACACACACACCGACAACACACACACACACCGACAATAGACACACACACACACACACACACACCGACCACACACACACACAGCGACAACACACACACACACACACACACCGACAACACACACACACACACCGACAACACAAACACACACAAACACACACCGACAACACACACACACACACACCGACAACACACACACACACACACCGACAACACACACACACACACCGGCAACACACACACACACACCGATAACACACACACACACACACCGACAACACACACACACACACTGACAACACACACACACACACCGACAACACACACACACCGACAACACACACACACACACACACCGACAACACACACACACACAACACACACACACACCGACAACACACACACACACACACACACACCGACAACACACACACACACACCGACAACACACACACACACACACACAAACCGACAACACACACACACACACCGACAACACACACACACACACCGACAACACACACACACACCGACAACACACACACACACACGCACACCGACAACACACACACACCGACAACACACACACACACACACTGACAACACACACACACACACCAACAACACACACACACACACACACCGACAACACACACACACACACCGACAACACACACACACACACACCGACAACACATAAACACACACACACCGACAACACACACACACACACACCGACAACACACACACACACACCGACAACACACACACACACACCGACAACACACACACACCGACAACACACACACACACCGACAACACACACACACACACACACCGACATCACACACACACACACCGACAAAACACACACACACCGACAACACACACACACACCCACACAGACAACACACACACACCAACAACACACACACACACCGACAACACACACACACACACACACCGACAACACACACACACACACACCGACAACACATAAACACACACACACCGACAACACACACACACACACACTGACAACACACACACACACACACCGACAACACACACACACACCGACAACACACACACACACACCGACAACACACACACACACACCGACAACACACACACACACACCGACAACACACACACACACACCGACAACACACACACACACACACACACACACCGACAACACACACACACACACACACTGACAACACACACACACACACACCGACAACACACACACACACACCGACAACACACACACACACACACCGACAACACATAAACACACACACACCGACAACACACACACACACACTGACAACACACACACACACACACACCGACAACACACACACACACACACACCGACAACACACACACACACACCGACAACACACACACACACACCGACAACACACACACACACACACACACACCGACAACACACACACACACCGACAACACACACACACACACCGACAACACACACACACACACCGACAACACACACACACACACCGACAACACACACACACACACACCGACAACACACACACACCCACACCGACAACACACACACACCGACAACACACACACACACACACACCGACCACACACACACACAGCGACAACACACACACACACCGACAACACACACACACACACCGACAACACACACACACACACACACACACACCGACAACACACACACACACACACCGACAACACACACACACACACACCGACAACACACACACACACACCGGCAACACACACACACACACCGATAACACACACACACACACACCGACAACACACACACACACACTGACAACACACACACACACACACACACCGACAACACACACACAACGACAACACACACACACACACACACCGACAACACACACACACACAACACACACACACACACCGACAACACACACACACACACACACCGACAACACACACACACACCGACAACACACACACACACACACACAAACCGACAACACACACACACACACACCGACAACACACACACACACACCGACAACACACACACACACCGACAACACACACACACACACACCGACAACACACACACACACCGACAATAGACACACACACACACACACACACCGACCACACACACACACACACCGACAACACACACACACACACCGACAACACACACACACACACAATGACAACACACACACACACCAACAATAGACACACACACACACACACCGACCACACACACACACAGCGACAACACACACACACACACACACACCGACAACACAAACACACACACACACACACCGACAACACACACACACACACACCGACAACACACACACACACACACCGACAACACACACACACACACCGGCAACACACACACACACACCGATAACACACACACACACACACCGACAACACACACACACACACTGACAACACACACACACACACACCGACAACACACACACACCGACAACACACACACACACACACACACACCGACAACACACACACACACAACACACACACACACCGACAACACACACACACACACACACCGACAACACACACACACACACCGACAACACACACACACACACAAACCGACAACACACACACACACACCGACAACACACACACACACACCGACAACACACACACACACCGACAACACACACACACACACGCACACCGACAACACACACACACCGACAACACACACACACACCGACAACACACACACACACACACACCGACATCACACACACACACACCGACAACACACACACACACACTGACAACACACACACACACACACCGACAACACACACACACCGACAACACACACACACACACACACACACCGACAACACACACACCGACAACACACACACACACACCGACAACACACACACACACACACACCGACAACACACACACACACACACCGACAACACACACACACACACACACAAACCGACAACACACACACACACACCGACAACACACACACACACACCGACAACACACACACACACACACACCGACAACACACACACACACCGACAACACACACACACACACACACACACCGACAACACACACACACACACACACCGACAACACACACACACACCGACAACACACACACACACACACACACACAAACCGACAACACACACACACACACACCGACAACACACACACACACACCGACAACACACACACACACCGACAACACACACACACACACACCGACAACACACACACACACCGACAATAGACACACACACACACACACACACCGACCACACACACACACACAGCGAAAACACACACACACACACACCGACAACACACACACACACACACCGACAACACACACACACACCGACAATAGACACACACACACACACACACACACCGACCACACACACACACAGCGACAACACACACACACACACACACACCGACAACACACACACACACACCGACAACACAAACACACACAAACACACACCGACAACACACACACACACACACCGACAACACACACACACACACACCGACAACACACACACACACACCGGCAACACACACACACACACCGATAACACACACACACACACACCGACAACACACACACACACACTGACAACACACACACACACACCGACAACACACACACACCGACAACACACACACACACACACACCGACAACACACACACACACAACACACACACACACCGACAACACACACACACACACACACACACCGACAACACACACACACACACCGACAACACACACACACACACACACAAACCGACAACACACACACACACACCGACAACACACACACACACACCGACAACACACACACACACCGACAACACACACACACACACGCACACCGACAACACACACACACCGACAACACACACACACACACACTGACAACACACACACACACACCAACAACACACACACACACACACACCGACAACACACACACACACACCGACAACACACACACACACACACCGACAACACATAAACACACACACACCGACAACACACACACACACACACCGACAACACACACACACACACCGACAACACACACACACACACCGACAACACACACACACCGACAACACACACACACACCGACAACACACACACACACACACACCGACATCACACACACACACACCGACAAAACACACACACACCGACAACACACACACACACCCACACAGACAACACACACACACCAACAACACACACACACACCGACAACACACACACACACACACACCGACAACACACACACACACACACCGACAACACATAAACACACACACACCGACAACACACACACACACACACTGACAACACACACACACACACACCGACAACACACACACACACCGACAACACACACACACACACCGACAACACACACACACACACCGACAACACACACACACACACCGACAACACACACACACACACCGACAACACACACACACACACACACACACACCGACAACACACACACACACACACACTGACAACACACACACACACACACCGACAACACACACACACACACCGACAACACACACACACACACACCGACAACACATAAACACACACACACCGACAACACACACACACACACTGACAACACACACACACACACACACCGACAACACACACACACACACACACCGACAACACACACACACACACCGACAACACACACACACACACCGACAACACACACACACACACACACACACCGACAACACACACACACACCGACAACACACACACACACACCCGACAACACACACACACACACCGACAACACACACACACACACCGACAACACACACACACACACACCGACAACACACACACACCCACACCGACAACACACACACACCGACAACACACACACACACACACACCGACCACACACACACACAGCGACAACACACACACACACCGACAACACACACACACACACCGACAACACACACACACACACACACACACACCGACAACACACACACACACACACCGACAACACACACACACACACACCGACAACACACACACACACACCGGCAACACACACACACACACCGATAACACACACACACACACACCGACAACACACACACACACACTGACAACACACACACACACACACACACCGACAACACACACACAACGACAACACACACACACACACACACCGACAACACACACACACACAACACACACACACACACCGACAACACACACACACACACACACCGACAACACACACACACACCGACAACACACACACACACACACACAAACCGACAACACACACACACACACACCGACAACACACACACACACACCGACAACACACACACACACCGACAACACACACACACACACACCGACAACACACACACACACCGACAATAGACACACACACACACACACACACCGACCACACACACACACACACCGACAACACACACACACACACCGACAACACACACACACACACAATGACAACACACACACACACCAACAATAGACACACACACACACACACCGACCACACACACACACAGCGACAACACACACACACACACACACACCGACAACACAAACACACACACACACACACCGACAACACACACACACACACACCGACAACACACACACACACACACCGACAACACACACACACACACCGGCAACACACACACACACACCGATAACACACACACACACACACCGACAACACACACACACACACTGACAACACACACACACACACACCGACAACACACACACACCGACAACACACACACACACACACACACACCGACAACACACACACACACAACACACACACACACCGACAACACACACACACACACACACCGACAACACACACACACACACCGACAACACACACACACACACAAACCGACAACACACACACACACACCGACAACACACACACACACACCGACAACACACACACACACCGACAACACACACACACACACGCACACCGACAACACACACACACCGACAACACACACACACACCGACAACACACACACACACACACACCGACATCACACACACACACACCGACAACACACACACACATCGACAACACACACACACACACACAGACAACACACACACACCAACAACACACACACACACCGACAACACACACACACACACACACCGACAACACACACACACACACACCGACAACACATAAACACACACACACCGACAACACACACACACACACACTGACAACACACACACACACACACCGACAACACACACACACACACCGACAACACACACACACACACCGACAACACACACACACACACCGACAACACACACACACACACCACACACCGACAACACACACACACACCGACAACACACACACACACACACCGACAACACACACACACACACCGACACACACACACACACCGACAACACACACACACACACACCGACAACACACACACACCCACACCGACAACACACACACACCGACAACACACACACACACACACACCGACCACACACACACACAGCGACAACACACACACACACACACCGACAACACACACACACACACCGACAACACACACACACCGACAACACACACACACACACCGACAACACACACACACACACACCGACAACACACACACACACACACCGACAACACACACACACACACCGGCAACACACACACACACACCGATAACACACACACACACACACCGACAACACACACACACACACACTGACAACACACACACACACACACACCGACAACACACACACACCGACAACACACACACAACACACACACACACACCGACAACACACACACACCGACAACACACACACACACACCGACAACACACACACACACACACACCGACAACACACACACACACCGACAACACACACACACACACACACACCGACAACACACACACACACACACCGACAACACACACACACACACCGACAACACACACACACACCGACAACACACACACACACACACCGACAACACACACACACACCGACAATAGGCACACACACACACACACACACCGACCACACACACACACAGCGACAACACACACACACACACTGACAACACACACACAAACACACACACCGACAACACACACACACACACACCGACAACACACACACACACACACCGACAACACACACACACACACCGGCAACACACACACACACACCGATAACACACACACACACACACCGACAACACACACACACACACACTGACAACACACACACACACACACACCGACAACACACACACACCGACAACACACACACACACACACACACCGACAACACACACACACACACAACACACACACACCGACAACACACACACACACACACACCGACAACACACACACACACCGACAACACACACACACACACACACACACCGACAACACACACACACACACCGACAACACACACACACACCGACAACACACACACACACACACAAACCGACAACACACACACACACACACCGACAACACACACACACACACCGACAACACACACACACCGACAACACACACACACACACACCGACAACACACACACACACCGACAATAGACACACACACACACACACACCGACCACACACACACACACAGCGAAAACACACACACACACACACCGACAACACACACACACACACACCGACAACACACACACACACCGACAATAGACACACACACACACACACACACCGACCACACACACACACAGCGACAACACACACACACACACACACACACCGACAACACACACACACACACCGACAACACAAACACACACACACACACACCGACAACACACACACACACACACCGACAACACACACACACACACACCGACAACACACACACACACACCGGCAACACACACACACACACCGATAACACACACACACACACACCGACAACACACACACACACACTGACAACACACACACACACACACACCGACAACACACACACACCGACAACACACACACACACACACACACACCGACAACACACACACACACAACACACACACACACCGACAACACACACACACACACACACCGACAACACACACACACACACCGACAACACACACACACACACACACAAACCGACAACACACACACACACACACCGACAACACACACACACACACCGACAACACACACACACACCGACAACACACACACACACACGCACACCGACAACACACACACACCGACAACACACACACACACCGACAACACACACACACACACACACCGACATCACACACACACACACCGACAACACACACACCGACAACACACACACACACACACAGACAACACACACACACCAACAACACACACACACACCGACAACACACACACACACACACACCGACAACACACACACACACACACAGACAACACACACACACCAACAACACACACACACACCGACAACACACACACACACACACCGACAACACACACACACACACACCGACAACACATAAACACACACACACCGACAACACACACACACACCGACAACACACACATACACACCGACAACACACACACACACCGACAACACACACACACACACACACACACACACCGACAACACACACACACACCGACAACACACACACACACACACCGACAACACACACACACACCGACAACACACACACACACACACCGACAACACACACACACACACACCGACAACACACACACACCCACACCGACAACACACACACACCGACAACACACACACACACACACACCGACCACACACACACACAGCGACAACACACACACACACCGACAACACACACACACACACCGACAACACACACACACCGACAACACACACACACACACCGACAACACACACACACACACCGACAACACACACACACACACACACACCGACAACACACACACACACACCGGCAACACACACACACACACCGATAACACACACACACACACACCGACAACACACACACACACACTGACAACACACACACACACACACACCGACAACACACACACACCGACAACACACACACACACACACACACACCGACAACACACACACACCGACAACACACACACACACACCGACAACACACACACACACACACACCGACAACACACACACACACCGACAACACACACACACCCACACCGACAACACACACACACCGACAACACACACACACACACCGACCACACACACACACACACCGACAACACACACACACACACACCGACAACACACACACACACACCGACAACACACACACACCGACAACACACACACACACACCGACAACACACACACACACACACCGACAACACACACACACACACACCGACAACACACACACACACAACACACACACACACCGACAACACACACACACACACACACCGACAACACACACACACACACCGACAACACACACACACACACACACAAACCGACAACACACACACACACACACCGACAACACACACACACACACCGACAACACACACACACACCGACAACACACACACACACACGCACACCGACACACACACACACCGACAACACACACACACACCGACAACACACACACACACACACACCGACATCACACACACACACACCGACAACACACACACCGACAACACACACACACACACACAGACAACACACACACACCGACAACACACACACACACCGACAACACACACACACACACACACCGACAACACACACACACACACACAGACAACACACACACACCAACAACACACACACACACCGACAACACACACACACACACACCGACAACACACACACACACACACCGACAACACAAACACACACACACCGACAACACACACACACACCGACAACACACACACACACACCGACAACACACACACACACCGACAACACACACACACACACACACACACACCGACAACACACACACACACCGACAACACACACACACACACACCGACAACACACACACACACCGACAACACACACACACACACACCGACAACACACACACACACACACCGACAACACACACACACACACACCGACAACACACACACACCGACAACACACACACACACACACACCGACACACACACACACACAGCGACAACACACACACACACCGACAACACACACACACACACCGACAACACACACACACCGACAACACACACACACACACCGACAACACACACACACACACCGACAACACACACACACACACACACACCGACAACACACACACACACACCGACAACACACACACACACACCGATAACACACACACACACACACCGACAACACACACACACACACTGACAACACACACACACACACACACCGACAACACACACACACCGACAACACACACACACACACACACACACCGACAACACACACACACCGACAACACACACACACACACCGACAACACACACACACACACACACCGACAACACACACACACACCGACAACACACACACACCCACACCGACAACACACACACACCGACAACACACACACACACACCGACCACACACACACACAGCGACAACACACACACACACACACCGACAACACACACACACACACCGACAACACACACACACCGACAACACACACACACACACCGACAACACACACACACACACACCGACAACACACACACACACACACCGACAACACACACACACACACCGGCAACACACACACACACACCGATAACACACACACACACACCGACAACACACACACACACACTGACAACACACACACACACACACCGACAACACACACACACCGACAACACACACACACACACACACACACCGACAACACACACACCGACAACACACACACACACACCGACAACACACACACACACACACACCGACAACACACACACACACACCGACAACACACACACACACACACACAAACCGACAACACACACACACACACCGACAACACACACACACACACCGACAACACACACACACACCGACAACACACACACACACACACCGACAACACACACACACACCGACAATAGACACACACACACACACACACACCGACCACACACACACACAGCGACAACACACACACACACACACCGACAACACACACACACACACACCGACAACACACACACACACACACTGACAACACACACACACACACCGACAACACACACACACACACCGACAACACACACACACACACACACACACACACACACCGACAACACACACACACACCGACAACACACACACACACACACCGACAACACACACACACACACCGACAACACACACACACACACCGACAACACACACACACACACACCGACAACACACACACACCGACAACACACACACACACACACCGACAACACACACACACACACCGACAACACACACACACACACACACCGACAACACATAAACACACACACCGACAACACACACACACACACACCGACAACACACACACACACACCGGCAACACACACACACACACCGATAACACACACACACCGACAACACACACACACACACGCACACCGACAACACACACACACCGACAACACACACACACACACCGACAACACACACACACACACCGATAACACACACACACACACACCGACAACACACACACACACACTGACAACACACACACACACACACACCGACAACACACACACACCGACAACACACACACACACACACACACACCGACAACACACACACACCGACAACACACACACACACACCGACAACACACACACACACACCGACAACACACACACACACCGACAACACACACACACCCACACCGACAACACACACACACCGACAACACACACACACACACACCGACAACACACACACACCGACAACACACACACACACACGCACACCGACAACACACACACACCGACAACACACACACACACCGACAACACACACACACACACACACCGACATCACACACACACACACCGACAACACACACACACACACCGACAACACACACACACACACACAGACAACACACACACACCAACAACACACACACACACCGACAACACACACACACACACACACCGACAACACACACACACACCGACAACACACACACACCCACACCGACAACACACACACACCGACAACACACACACACACACCGACCACACACACACACAGCGACAACACACACACACACACACACCGACAACACACACACACACCGACAACACACACACACCCACACCGACAACACACACACACCGACAACACACACACACACACCGACCACACACACACACAGCGACAACACACACACACACACACCGACAACACACACACACACACCGACAACACACACACACCGACAACACACACACACACACCGACAACACACACACACACACACCGACAACACACACACACACACACCGACAACACACACACACACACCGGCAACACACACACACACACCGATAACACACACACACACACCGACAACACACACACACACACTGACAACACACACACACACACACCGACAACACACACACACCGACAACACACACACACACACACACACACCGACAACACACACACCGACAACACACACACACACACCGACAACACACACACACACACACACCGACAACACACACACACACACCGACAACACACACACACACACACACAAACCGACAACACACACACACACACCGACAACACACACACACACACCGACAACACACACACACACCGACAACACACACACACACACACCGACAACACACACACACACCGACAATAGACACACACACACACACACACACCGACCACACACACACACAGCGACAACACACACACACACACACCGACAACACACACACACACACACCGACAACACACACACACACACACTGACAACACACACACACACACCGACAACACACACACACACACCGACAACACACACACACACACACAAACACACACCGACAACACACACACACACCGACAACACACACACACACACACCGACAACACACACACACACACCGACAACACACACACACACACCGACAACACACACACACACACACCGACAACACACACACACCGACAACACACACACACACACACTGACAACACACACACACACACCGACAACACACAGACACACACACACCGACAACACATAAACACACACACCGACAACACACACACACACACACCGACAACACACACACACACACCGGCAACACACACACACACACCGATAACACACACACACCGACAACACACACACACACACGCACACCGACAACACACACACACCGACAACACACACACACACCGACAACACACACACACACACCGATAACACACACACACACACACCGACAACACACACACACACACTGACAACACACACACACACACCGACAACACACACACACCGACAACACACACACACACACACACACACCGACAACACACACACACCGACAACACACACACACACACCGACAACACACACACACACACACACCGACAACACACACACACACCGACAACACACACACACCCACACCGACAACACACACACACCGACAACACACACACACACACACCGACAACACACACACACCGACAACACACACACACACACGCACACCGACAACACACACACACCGACAACACACACACACACCGACAACACACACACACACACACACCGACATCACACACACACACACCGACAACACACACACACACCGACAACACACACACACACACACAGACAACACACACACACCAACAACACACACACACACCGACAACACACACACACACACACACCGACAACACACACACACACCGACAACACACACACACCCACACCGACAACACACACACACCGACAACACACACACACACACCGACCACACACACACACAGCGACAACACACACACACACACACCGACAACACACACACACACACCGACAACACACACACACCGACAACACACACACACACACCGACAACACACACACACACACACCGACAACACACACACACACACACCGACAACACACACACACACACCGGCAACACACACACACACACCGATAACACACACACACACACCGACAACACACACACACACACTGACAACACACACACACACACACCGACAACACACACACACCGACAACACACACACACACACACACACACCGACAACACACACACCGACAACACACACACACACACCGACAACACACACACACACACACACCGACAACACACACACACACACACCGACAACACACACACACACACACACAAACCGACAACACACACACACACACCGACAACACACACACACACACCGACAACACACACACACACCGACAACACACACACACACACACCGACAACACACACACACACCGACAATAGACACACACACACACACACACACCGACCACACACACACAGCGACAACACACACACACACACACCGACAACACACACACACACAAACCGACAACACACACACACACACACTGACAACACACACACACCGACAACACACACACACACACCGACAACACACACACACACACACACACACACACACACCGACAACACACACACACACCGACAACACACACACACACACACCGACAACACACACACACACACCGACAACACACACACACACACCGACAACACACACACACACACACCGACAACACACACACACCGACAACACACACACACACACACCGACAACACACACACACACACCGACAACACACACACACACACACACCGACAACACATAAACACACACACCGACAACACACACACACACACACCGACAACACACACACACACACCGGCAACACACACACACACACCGATAACACACACACACCGACAACACACACACACACACGCACACCGACAACACACACACAGCGACAACACACACACACACACACCGACAACACACACACACACAAACCGACAACACACACACACACACACTGACAACACACACACACCGACAACACACACACACACACCGACAACACACACACACACACACACACACACACACACCGACAACACACACACACACCGACAACACACACACACACACACCGACAACACACACACACACACCGACAACACACACACACACACCGACAACACACACACACACACACCGACAACACACACACACCGACAACACACACACACACACACCGACAACACACACACACACACCGACAACACACACACACACACACACCGACAACACATAAACACACACACCGACAACACACACACACACACACCGACAACACACACACACACACCGGCAACACACACACACACACCGATAACACACACACACCGACAACACACACACACACACGCACACCGACAACACACACACACCGACAACACACACACACACCGACAACACACACACACACACCGATAACACACACACACACACACCGACAACACACACACACACACTGAAAACACACACACACACACACCGACAACACACACACACCGACAACACACACACACACACACACACACCGACAACACACACACACCGACAACACACACACACACACCGACAACACACACACACACACACACCGACAACACACACACACACCGACAACACACACACACCCACACCGACAACACACACAGACCGACAACACACACACACACACCGACAACACACACACACCGACAACACACACACACACACGCACACCGACAACACACACACACCGACAACACACACACACACCGACAACACACACACACACACACACCGACATCACACACACACACCGACAACACACACACACACCGACAACACACACACACACACACAGACAACACACACACACCAACAACACACACACACACCGACAACACACACACACACACACACCGACAACACACACACACACACACACCGACAACACATAAACACACACACACCGACAACACACACACACACACACTGACAACACACACACACACACACCGACAACACACACACACACACCGACAACACACACACACACACCGACAACACACACACACACACCGACAACACACACACACACACACACACACCGACAACACACACACACACCGACAACACACACACACACACACCGACAACACACACACACACACCGACAACACACACACACCGACAACACACACACACACACACCGACAACACACACACACCCACACCGACAACACACACACACCGACAACACACACACACACACACACCGACCACACACACACACAGCG
Source organism: Salmo salar (assembly GCF_965601325.2). Classification (NCBI taxonomy): domain Eukaryota; kingdom Metazoa; phylum Chordata; class Actinopteri; order Salmoniformes; family Salmonidae; genus Salmo; species Salmo salar. Next base: position 172,252 of record NW_027675571.1, on the reverse strand, counting down.
ACAACACACACACACACACACCGACAACACACACACACACACCGACAACACACACACACCGACAACACACACACACACACCGACAACACACACACACACACACCGACAACACACACACACATACACCGACAACACACACACACACACCGGCAACACACACACACACCGATAACACACACACACACACACCGACAACACACACACACACACACTGACAACACACACACACACACACACCGACAACACACACACACCGACAACACACACACACACACACACACACCGACAACACACACACACCGACAACACACACACACACCGACAACACACACACACACACACAGACAACACACACACACCAACAACACACACACACACCGACAACACACACACACACACACACCGACAACACACACACACACACACACCGACAACACATAAACACACACACACCGACAACACACACACACACACACTGACAACACACACACACACACACCGACAACACACACACACACACCGACAACACACACACACACACCGACAACACACACACACACACCGACAACACACACACACACACACACACACCGACAACACACACACACACCGACAACACACACACACACACACCGACAACACACACACACACACCGACAACACACACACACCGACAACACACACACACACACACCGACAACACACACACACCCACACCGACAACACACACACACCGACAACACACACACACACACACACCGACCACACACACACACAGCGACAACACACACACACACACACCGACAACACACACACACACACCGACAACACACACACACCGACAACACACACACACACACCGACAACACACACACACACACACCGACAACACACACACACATACACCGACAACACACACACACACACCGGCAACACACACACACACCGATAACACACACACACACACACCGACAACACACACACACACACACTGACAACACACACACACACACACACCGACAACACACACACACCGACAACACACACACACACACACACACACCGACAACACACTAACACCGACAACACACACACACACACCGACAACACACACACACACACACACCGACAACACACACACACACCGACAACACACACACACACACACAAACCGACAACACACACACACACCGACAACACACACACACACACCGACAACACACACACACACCGACAACACACACACACACACACCGACAACACACACACACACCGACAATAGGCACACACACACACACACACACCGACCACACACACACACAGCGACAACACACACACACACACTGACAACACACACACACACAAACACACACACCGACAACACACACACACACACACCGACAACACACACACACACACACCGACAACACACACACACACACCGGCAACACACACACACACACCGATAACACACACACACACACACCGACAACACACACACACACACTGACAACACACACACACACACCGACAACACACACACACCGACAACACACACACACACACACACCGACAACACACACACACACACAACACACACACACACACCGACAACACACACACACACACACACCGACAACACACACACACACCGACAACACACACACACACACCGACAACACACACACACACCGACAACACACACACACACACACACAACCGACAACACACACACACACACACCGACAACACAAACACACACACCGACAACACACACACACACCGACAACACACACACACACACACCGACAACACACACACACACCGACAATAGACACACACACACACACACACACACCGACCACACACACACACACAGCGAAAACACACACACACACACACCGACAACACACACACACACACACCGACAACACACACACACACCGACAATAGACACACACACACACACACACACCGACCACACACACACACAGCGACAACACACACACACACACACACACCGACAACACACACACACACACCGACAACACAAACACACACACACACACACCGACAACACACACACACACACACCGACAACACACACACACACACACCGACAACACACACACACACACCGGCAACACACACACACACACCGATAACACACACACACACACACCGACAACACACACACACACACTGACAACACACACACACACACACACCGACAACACACACACACCGACAACACACACACACACACACACACACCGACAACACACACACACACAACACACACACACACCGACAACACACACACACACACACACCGACAACACACACACACACACCGACAACACACACACACACACACACAAACCGACAACACACACACACACACCGGCAACACACACACACACACCGATAACACACACACACCGACAACACACACACACACACGCACACCGACAACACACACACACCGACAACACACACACACACCGACAACACACACACACACACCGATAACACACACACACACACACCGACAACACACACACACACACTGACAACACACACACACACACACACCGACAACACACACACACCGACAACACACACACACACACACACACACCGACAACACACACACACCGACAACACACACACACACACCGACAACACACACACACACACACACCGACAACACACACACACACCGACAACACACACACACCCACACCGACAACACACACACACCGACAACACACACACACACACCGACAACACACACACACCGACAACACACACACACACACGCACACCGACAACACACACACACCGACAACACACACACACACCGACAACACACACACACACACACCGACATCACACACACACACACCGACAACACACACACACACCGACAACACACACACACACACACAGACAACACACACACACCAACAACACACACACACACCGACAACACACACACACACACACACCGACAACACACACACACACACACCGACAACACATAAACACACACACACCGACAACACACACACACACACACTGACAACACACACACACACACACCGACAACACACACACACACACCGACAACACACACACACCCACACCGACAACACACACACACCGACAACACACACACACACACACACCGACCACACACACACACAGCGACAACACACACACACACACACCGACAACACACACACACACACCGACAACACACACACACCGACAACACACACACACACACCGACAACACACACACACACACACCGACAACACACACACACATACACCGACAACACACACACACACACCGGCAACACACACACACACACCGATAACACACACACACACACACCGACAACACACACACACACACACTGACAACACACACACACACACACACCGACAACACACACACACACACACCGACAACACACACACACACACACACAAACCGACAACACACACACACACACCGACAACACACACACACACACCGACAACACACACACACACCGACAACACACACACACACACACCGACAACACACACACACACCGACAATAGACACACACACACACACACACACCGACCACACACACACACAGCGACAACACACACACACACACACCGACAACACACACACACACACACCGACAACACACACACACACACACTGACAACACACACACACACACCGACAACACACACACACACACCGACAACACACACACACACACACAAACACACACACACCGACAACACACACACACACCGACAACACACACACACACACACCGACAACACACACACACACACCGACAACACACACACACACACCGACAACACACACACACACACACCGACAACACACACACACCGACAACACACACACACACACACACACCGACAACACACACACACACACACACACCGACAACACATAAACACACACACCGACAACACACACACACACACACCGACAACACACACACACACACCGGCAACACACACACACACACCGATAACACACACACACCGACAACACACACACACACACGCACACCGACAACACACACACACCGACAACACACACACACACCGACAACACACACACACACACCGATAACACACACACACACACACCGACAACACACACACACACACTGACAACACACACACACACACACACCGACAACACACACACACCGACAACACACACACACACACACACACACCGACAACACACACACACCGACAACACACACACACACACCGACAACACACACACACACACACACCGACAACACACACACACACCGACAACACACACACACCCACACCGACAACACACACACACCGACAACACACACACACCGACAACACACACACACCGACAACACACACACACACACGCACACCGACAACACACACACACCGACAACACACACACACACCGACAACACACACACACACACACACCGACATCACACACACACACACCGACAACACACACACACACCGACAACACACACACACACACACAGACAACACACACACACCAACAACACACACACACACCGACAACACACACACACACACACACCGACAACACACACACACACACACCGACAACACATAAACACACACACACCGACAACACACACACACACACACACTGACAACACACACACACACACACCGACAACACACACACACACACCGACAACACACACACACACACCGACAACACACACACACACACCGACAACACACACACACACACACACACACCGACAACACACACACACACCGACAACACACACACACACACACCGACAACACACACACACACACCGACAACACACACACACCGACAACACACACACACACACACCGACAACACACACACACCCACACCGACAACACACACACACCGACAACACACACACACACACCGACCACACACACACACAGCGACAACACACACACACACACACCGACAACACACACACACACACCGACAACACACACACACCGACAACACACACACACACACCGACAACACACACACACACACACCGACAACACACACACACATACACCGACAACACACACACACACACCGGCAACACACACACACACACCGATAACACACACACACACACACCGACAACACACACACACACACACTGACAACACACACACACACACACACCGACAACACACACACACCGACAACACACACACACACACACACACACCGACAACACACACACACCGACAACACACACACACACACCGACAACACACACACACACACACACCGACAACACACACACACACCGACAACACACACACACACACACACAAACCGACAACACACACACACACACACCGACAACACACACACACACACCGACAACACACACACACACCGACAACACACACACACACACACCGACAACACACACACACACCGACAATAGGCACACACACACACACACACACCGACCACACACACACACAGCGACAACACACACACACACACTGACAACACACACACACACAAACACACACACCGACAACACACACACACACACACCGACAACACACACACACACACCGACAACACACACACACACACCGGCAACACACACACACACACCGATAACACACACACACACACACCGACAACACACACACACACACTGACAACACACACACACACCGACAACACACACACACCGACAACACACACACACACACACACCGACAACACACACACACACACAACACACACACACACACCGACAACACACACACACACACACACCGACAACACACACACACACCGACAACACACACACACACACACACACACCGACAACACACACACACACACACACCGACAACACACACACACACCGACAACACACACACACACACACACAAACCGACAACACACACACACACACACCGACAACACAAACACACAAACCGACAACACACACACACACCGACAACACACACACACACACACCGACAACACACACACACACCGACAATAGACACACACACACACACACACACCGACCACACACACACACACAGCGAAAACACACACACACACACACCGACAACACACACACACACACACCGACAACACACACACACACCGACAATAGACACACACACACACACACACACCGACCACACACACACACAGCGACAACACACACACACACACACACACCGACAACACACACACACACACCGACAACACAAACACACACACACACACACCGACAACACACACACACACACACCGACAACACACACACACACACCGATAACACACACACACACACACCGACAACACACACACACACACTGACAACACACACACACACACACACCGACAACACACACACACCGACAACACACACACACACACACACACACCGACAACACACACACACACAACACACACACACACCGACAACACACACACACACACACACCGACAACACACACACACACACCGACAACACACACACACACACACACAAACCGACAACACACACACACACACCGACAACACAGACACACACACCGATAACACACACACACCGACAACACACACACACCGACAACACACACACACACCGACAACACACACACACACACCGATAACACACACACACACACACACCGACAACACACACACACACACCGACAACACACACACACACACCGGCAACACACACACACACACCGATAACACACACACACACACACCGACAACACACACACACACACTGACAACACACACACACACCGACAACACACACACACCGACAACACACACACACACACACACCGACAACACACACACACACACAACACACACACACACACCGACAACACACACACACACACACACACCGACAACACACACACACACCGACAACACACACACACACACACACACACCGACAACACACACACACACACACACCGACAACACACACACACACCGACAACACACACACACACACACACAAACCGACAACACACACACACACACACCGACAACACAAACACACAAACCGACAACACACACACACACCGACAACACACACACACACACACCGACAACACACACACACACCGACAATAGACACACACACACACACACACACCGACCACACACACACACACAGCGAAAACACACACACACACACACCGACAACACACACACACACACACCGACAACACACACACACACCGACAATAGACACACACACACACACACACACCGACCACACACACACACAGCGACAACACACACACACACACACACACCGACAACACACACACACACACCGACAACACAAACACACACACACACACACCGACAACACACACACACACACACCGACAACACACACACACACACCGATAACACACACACACACACACCGACAACACACACACACACACTGACAACACACACACACACACACACCGACAACACACACACACCGACAACACACACACACACACACACACACCGACAACACACACACACACAACACACACACACACCGACAACACACACACACACACACACCGACAACACACACACACACACCGACAACACACACACACACACACACAAACCGACAACACACACACACACACCGACAACACAGACACACACACCGATAACACACACACACCGACAACACACACACACCGACAACACACACACACACCGACAACACACACACACACACCGATAACACACACACACACACACACCGACAACACACACACACACACTGACAACACACACACACACACACACCGACAACACACACACACCGACAACACACACACACACACACACACACCGACAACACACACACACCGACAACACACACACACACACCGACAACACACACACACACACACACCGACAACACACACACACACCGACAACACACACACACCCACACCGACAACACACACACACCGACAACACACACACACACACCGACAACACACACACACCGACAACACACACACACACACGCACACCGACAACACACACACACCGACAACACACACACACACCGACAACACACACACACACACACACCGACATCACACACACACACACCGACAACACACACACACACCGACAACACACACACACACACACCGACAACACACACACACACCGACAATAGACACACACACACACACACACACCGACCACACACACACACACAGCGAAAACACACACACACACACACCGACAACACACACACACACACACCGACAACACACACACACACCGACAATAGACACACACACACACACACACACCGACCACACACACACACAGCGACAACACACACACACACACACACACCGACAACACACACACACACACCGACAACACAAACACACACACACACACACCGACAACACACACACACACACACCGACAACACACACACACACACCGATAACACACACACACACACACCGACAACACACACACACACACTGACAACACACACACACACACACACCGACAACACACACACACCGACAACACACACACACACACACACACACCGACAACACACACACACACAACACACACACACACCGACAACACACACACACACACACACCGACAACACACACACACACACCGACAACACACACACACACACACACAAACCGACAACACACACACACACACCGACAACACAGACACACACACCGATAACACACACACACCGACAACACACACACACCGACAACACACACACACACCGACAACACACACACACACACCGATAACACACACACACACACACACCGACAACACACACACACACACTGACAACACACACACACACACACACCGACAACACACACACACCGACAACACACACACACACACACACACACCGACAACACACACACACCGACAACACACACACACACACCGACAACACACACACACACACACACCGACAACACACACACACACCGACAACACACACACACCCACACCGACAACACACACACACCGACAACACACACACACACACCGACAACACACACACACCGACAACACACACACACACACGCACACCGACAACACACACACACCGACAACACACACACACACCGACAACACACACACACACACACACCGACATCACACACACACACACCGACAACACACACACACACCGACAACACACACACACACACACAGACAACACACACACACCAACAACACACACACACACCGACAACACACACACACACACACACCGACAACACACACACACACACACCGACAACACATAAACACACACACACCGACAACACACACACACACACACTGACAACACACACACACACCGACAACACACACACACACACCGACAACACACACACACACACCGACAACACACACACACACACCGACAACACACACACACACACACACACACCGACAACACACACACACACCGACAACACACACACACACACACCGACAACACACACACACACACCGACAACACACACACACCGACAACACACACACACACACACCGACAACACACACACACCCACACCGACAACACACACACACCGACAACACACACACACACACACACCGACCACACACACACACAGCGACAACACACACACACACACCGACAACACACACACACACACACACCGACAACACACACACACCGACAACACACACACACACACCGACAACACACACACACACACACCGACAACACACACACACATACACCGACAACACACACACACACACCGGCAACACACACACACACACCGATAACACACACACACACACACCGACAACACACACACACACACACTGACAACACACACACACACACACACCGACAACACACACACACCGACAACACACACACACACACACACACACCGACAACACACACACACCGACAACACACACACACACACACCGACAACACACACACACACACACACCGACAACACACACACACACCGACAACACACACACACACACACACAAACCGACAACACACACACACACACACCGACAACACACACACACACACCGACAACACACACACACACCGACAACACACACACACACACACCGACAACACACACACACACCGACAATAGGCACACACACACACACACACACCGACCACACACACACACAGCAACAACACACACACACACACTGACAACACACACACACACAAACACACACACCGACAACACACACACACACACACCGACAACACACACACACACACACCGACAACACACACACACACACCGGCAACACACACACACACACCGATAACACACACACACACACACCGACAACACACACACACACACTGACAACACACACACACACACCGACAACACACACACACCGACAACACACACACACACACACACCGACAACACACACACACACACAACACACACACACACACCGACAACACACACACACACACACACCGACAACACACACACACACCGACAACACACACACACACACACACACACCGACAACACACACACACACACACACCGACAACACACACACACACCGACAACACACACACACACACACACAAACCGACAACACACACACACACACACCGACAACACAAACACACACACCGACAACACACACACACACCGACAACACACACACACACACACCGACAACACACACACACACCGACAATAGACACACACACACACACACACACCGACCACACACACACACACAGCGAAAACACACACACACACACACCGACAACACACACACACACACACCGACAACACACACACACACCGACAATAGACACACACACACACACACACACCGACCACACACACACACAGCGACAACACACACACACACACACACACCGACAACACACACACACACACCGACAACACAAACACACACACACACACACCGACAACACACACACACACACACCAACAACACACACACACACACACCGACAACACACACACACACACCGGCAACACACACACACACACCGATAACACACACACACACACACCGACAACACACACACACACACTGACAACACACACACACACACACACCGACAACACACACACACCGACAACACACACACACACACACACACACCGACAACACACACACACACACACCGACAACACATAAACACACACACACCGACAACACACACACACACACACACTGACAACACACACACACACCGACAACACACACACACACACCGACAACACACACACACACACCGACAACACACACACACACACACCGACAACACACACACACACACACACACACCGACAACACACACACACACCGACAACACACACACACACACACCGACAACACACACACACACACCGACAACACACACACACCGACAACACACACACACACACACCGACAACACACACACACCCACACCGACAACACACACACACCGACAACACACACACACACCGACAACACACACACACACACACCGACAACACACACACACACACCGACAACACACACACACCGACAACACACACACACACACACCGACAACACACACACACCCACACCGACAACACACACACACCGACAACACACACACACACACACACCGACCACACACACACACAGCGACAACACACACACACACACACCGACAACACACACACACACACACACCGACAACACACACACACCGACAACACACACACACACACCGACAACACACACACACACACACCGACAACACACACACACATACACCGACAACACACACACACACACACCGGCAACACACACACACCGATAACACACACACACACACACCGACAACACACACACACACACACTGACAACACACACACACACACACACCGACAACACACACACACCAACAACACACACACACACACACACACACCGACAACACACACACACCGACAACACACACACACACACCGACAACACACACACACACACACACCGACAACACACACACACACCGACAACACACACACACACACACACAAACCGACAACACACACACACACACACCGACAACACACACACACACACCGACAACACACACACACACCGACAACACACACACACACACACCGACAACACACACACACACCGACAATAGGCACACACACACACACACACACCGACCACACACACAGCGACAACACACACACACACACTGACAACACACACACACACAAACACACACACCGACAACACACACACACACACACCGACAACACACACACACACACACACCGACAACACACACACACACACCGGCAACACACACACACACACCGATAACACACACACACACACACCGACAACACACACACACACACTGACAACACACACACACACACCGACAACACACACACACCGACAACACACACACACACACACACCGACAACACACACACACACACAACACACACACACACACCGACAACACACACACACACACACACCGACAACACACACACACACCGACAACACACACACACACACACACACACCGACAACACACACACACACACACACCGACAACACACACACACACCGACAACACACACACACACACACACAAACCGACAACACACACACACACACACCGACAACACAAACACACACACCGACAACACACACACACACCGACAACACACACACACACACACCGACAACACACACACACACCGACAATAGACACACACACACACACACACACCGACCACACACACACACACAGCGAAACACACACACACACACCCGACAACACACACACACACACACCGACAACACACACACACACCGACAATAGACACACACACACACACACACACCGACCACACACACACACAGCGACAACACACACACACACACACACCGACAACACACACACACACACCGACAACACAAACACACACACACACACACCGACAACACACACACACACACACCGACAACACACACACACACACACCGACAACACACACACACACACCGGCAACACACACACACACACCGATAACACACACACACACCGACAACACACACACACACACTGACAACACACACACACACACACACACCGACAACACACACACACACACCGACAACACACACACACACACACACAAACCGACAACACACACACACACACACCGACAACACACACACACACACCGACAACACACACACACACCGACAACACACACACACACACGCACACCGACAACACACACACACCGACAACACACACACACACCGACAACACACACACACACACACACCGACATCACACACACACACACCGACAACACACACACCGACAACACACACACACACACACAGACAACACACACACACCAACAACACACACACACACCGACAACACACACACACACACACACCGACAACACACACACACACACACCGACAACACATAAACACACACACACCGACAACACACACACACACACACTGACAACACACACACACACACACCGACAACACACACACACACCGACAACACACACACACACACCGACAACACACACACACACCGACAACACACACACACACACACACACACACACCGACAACACACACACACACACCGACAACACACACACACACACACCGACAACACACACACACACACCGACAACACACACACACACACACCGACAACACACACACACACACACCGACAACACACACACACCCACACCGACAACACACACACACCGACAACACACACACACAGCGACAACACACACACACACCGACAACACACACACACACACCGACAACACACACACACCGACAACACACACACACACACCGACAACACACACACACACACACCGACAACACACACACACACACACCGACAACACACACACACACACCGGCAACACACACACACACACCGATAACACACACACACACACACCGACAACACACACACACACACTGACAACACACACACACACACACACCGACAACACACACACACCGACAACACACACACACACACACACACACCGACAACACACACACACCGACAACACACACACACACACCGACAACACACACACACACACACACCGACAACACACACACACACCGACAACACACACACACCCACACCGACAACACACACACACCGACAACACACACACACACACCGACCACACACACACACAGCGACAACACACACACACACACACCGACAACACACACACACACACCGACAACACACACACACCGACAACACACACACACACACCGACAACACACACACACACACACCGACAACACACACACACACACACCGACAACACACACACACACACCGGCAACACACACACACACACCGATAACACACACACACACACACCGACAACACACACACACACACACTGACAACACACACACACACACACACCGACAACACACACACACCGACAACACACACACACACACACACACCGACAACACACACACACCGACAACACACACACACACACCGACAACACACACACACACACACACCGACAACACACACACACACCGACAACACACACACACACACACACAAACCGACAACACACACACACACACACCGACAACACACACACACACACCGACAACACACACACACACCGACAACACACACACACACACACTGACAACACACACACACACCGACAATAGACACACACACACACACACACACCGACCACACACACACACAGCGACAACACACACACACACACACCGACAACACACACACACACACCGACAACACACACACACACACACTGACAACACACACACACACACCGACAACACACACACACACACACACCGACAACACACACACACACACCGACAACACACACACACACACCGACAACACACACACACACAGACACACACACACCGACAACACACACACACACCGACAACACACACACACACACACCGACAACACACACACACACACCGACAACACACACACACACACCGACAACACACACACACACACACCGACAACACACACACACCGACAACACACACACACACACACCGACAACACACACACACACACCGACAACACACACACACACACACACCGACAACACATAAACACACACACCGACAACACACACACACACACACCGACAACACACACACACACACCGGCAACACACACACACACACCGATAACACACACACACACCGACAACACACACACACACACTGACAACACACACACACACACACACCGACAACACACACACACCGACAACACACACACACACACACACACACCGACAACACACACACACCGACAACACACACACACACCGACAACACACACACACCCACACCGACAACACACACACACCGACAACACACACACACACACCGACCACACACACACACAGCGACAACACACACACACACACACCGACAACACACACACACACACCGACAACACACACACACCGACAACACACACACACACACCGACAACACACACACACACACACCGACAACACACACACACACACACCGACAACACACACACACACACCGGCAACACACACACACACACCGATAACACACACACACACACACCGACAACACACACACACACACTGACAACACACACACACACACACCGACAACACACACACACCGACAACACACACACACACACACACCGACAACACACACACACCGACAACACACACACACACACCGACAACACACACACACACACACACCGACAACACACACACACACCGACAACACACACACACACACACACAAACCGACAACACACACACACACACACCGACAACACACACACACACACCGACAACACACACACACACCGACAACACACACACACACACACCGACAACACACACACACACCGACAATAGACACACACACACACACACACACCGACCACACACACACACACAGCGACAACACACACACACACACACCGACAACACACACACACACACCGACAACACACACACACACACACTGACAACACACACACACACACCGACAACACACACACACACACACACCGACAACACACACACACACACCGACAACACACACACACACACCGACAACACACACACACACACACACACACACACACCGACAACACACACACACACCGACAACACACACACACACACACCGACAACACACACACACACACCGACAACACACACACACACACCGACAACACACACACACACACACCGACAACACACACACACCGACAACACACACACACACACACCGACAACACACACACACACACCGACAACACACACACACACACACACCGACAACACATAAACACACACACACCGACAACACACACACACACACACTGACAACACACACACACACACACCAACAACACACACACACACACCGACAACACACACACACACACCGACAACACACACACACACACCGACAACACATAAACACACACACACCGACAACACACACACACACACACCGACAACACACACACACACACCGACAACACACACACACACACCGACAACACACACACACCGACAACACACACACACACACACCGACAACACACACACACACACCGACAACACACCGACAACACACACACACACACATAGGCAACACACACACACCGACAACACACACACACACACCGACAACACACACACACACACACCGACAACACACACAAACCGACAACACACACACACACACACCGACAACACACACACACACACACCGACAACACACACACACACCGACAACACACACACACACACACACACACCGACAACACACACACACCGACAACACACACACACACCGACAACACACACACACACACACCGACATCACACACACACACACCGACAACACACACACACACCGACAACACACACACACACACACAGACAACACACACACACCAACAACACACACACACACACACCGACAACACACACACACACACACACCGACAACACACACACACACACACCGACAACACACACACACACACACCGACAACACACACACACACACCGGCAACACACACACACACACCGATAACACACACACACACACACCGACAACACACACACACACACTGACAACACACACAAACACACACACACCGACAACACACACACACCGACAACACACACACACACACACACACACCGACAACACACACACACACAACACACACACACACACCGACAACACACACACACACACACACAAACCGACAACACACACACACACACACCGACAACACACACACACACACCGACAACACACACACACACACACCGACAACACACACACACACACCGGCAACACACACACACACACCGATAACACACACACACACACACCGACAACACACACACACACACTGACAACACACACACACACACACACCGACAACACACACACACCGACAACACACACACACACACACACACCGACAACACACACACACACAACACACACACACACACCGACAACACACACACACAAACCGACAACACACACACACACACACCGACAACACACACACACACACCGACAACACACACACACACCGACAACACACACACACACACCGACAACACACACACACCGACAACACACACACACACCGACAACACACACACACACACCGACAACACACACACACACACCGACAACACACACACACACACACCGACAACACACACACACACACACACACTGACAACACACACACACACACACCGACAACACACACACACACACCGACAACACACACACACACACACCGACAACACATAAACACACACACACCGACAACACACACACACACACACCGACAACACACACACACACCGACAACACACACACACACACACCGACAACACACACACACACACCGACAACACACACACACACACCGACAACACACACACAAACACACCGACAACACACACACACCCACACCGACAACACACACACACCGACAACACACACACACACACACACCGACCACACACACACACAGCGACAACACACACACACACACACACCGACAACACACACACACCGACAACACACACACACACACACACACACACCGACAACACACACACACACACACCGACAACACACACACACACACACCGACAACACACACACACACACCGGCAACACACACACACACACCGATAACACACACACACACACACCGACAACACACACACACACACTGACAACACACACACACACACACACCGACAACACACACACACCGACAACACACACACACACACACACCGACAACACACACACACACAACACACACACACACACCGACAACACACACACACACACCGACAACACACACACACACCGACAACACACACACACAAACACACAAACCGACAACACACACACACACACACCGACAACACACACACACACACCGACAACACACACACACACCGACAACACACACACACACACACCGACAACACACACACACACCGACAATAGACACACACACACACACCGACCACACACACACACAGCGACAACACACACACACACACACCGACAACACACACACACACCGACAACACACACACACACACACCGACAACACACACACACACCGACAATAGACACACACACACACACACACACCGACCACACACACACACAGCGACAACACACACACACACCGACAACACACACACACACACACTGACAACACACACACACACACCGGCAACACACACACACACACCGATAACACACACACACACCGACAACACACACACACACACTGACAACACACACACACACACACACACCGACAACACACACACACCGACAACACACACACACACACACACACACCGACAACACACACACACACAACACACACACACACCGACAACACACACACACACACACACCGACAACACACACACACACACCGACAACACACACACACACACACACAAACCGACAACACACACACACACACACCGACAACACAAACACACACACCGACAACACACACACACACACCGACAACACACACACACACACACACACCGACAACACACACACACCGACAACACACACACACACCGACAACACACACACACACACACACCGACATCACACACACACACACCGACAAAACACACACACACCGACAACACACACACACACACACACAGACAACACACACACACTAACAACACACACACACACCGACAACACACACACACACACACCGACAACACACACACACACACACCGACAACACATAAACACACACACACCGACAACACACACACACACACACTGACAACACACACACACACACACCGACAACACACACACACACACCGACAACACACACACACACACCGACAACACACACACACACACCGACAACACACACACACACACCGACAACACACACACACACACACACACACACACACCGACAACACACACACACACACACACTGACAACACACACACACACACACCGACAACACACACACACACACCGACAACACACACACACACACACCGACAACACATAAACACACACACACCGACAACACACACACACACACACTGACAACACACACACACACACACCGACAACACACACACACACACACACCGACAACACACACACACACACCGACAACACACACACACACACCGACAACACACACACACACACACACACACCGACAACACACACACACACACACCGACAACACACACACACACACCGACAACACACACACACACACCGACAACACACACACACACCGACAACACACACACACCCACACCGACAACACACACACACCGACAACACACACACACACACACACCGACCACACACACACACAGCGACAACACACACACACACATACCGACAACACACACACACACACCGACAACACACACACACACACACACACACACCGACAACACACACACACACACACCGACAACACACACACACACCGACAACACACACACACACACCGGCAACACACACACACACACCGATAACACACACACACACACACCGACAACACACACACACACACTGACAACACACACACACACACACACCGACAACACACACACACCGACAACACACACACACACACCGACAACACACACACACACAACACACACACACACACCGACAACACACACACACACACACACCGACAACACACACACACACCTACAACACACACACACACACACAAACTGACAACACACACACATACACACCGACAACACACACACACACACCGACAACACACACACACACCGACAACACACACACACACACACCGACAACACACACACACACCGACAATAGACACACACACACACACACACACCGACCACACACACACATACAGCGACAACACACACACACACACACCGACAACACACACACACACACCGACAACACACACACACACACACCGACAACACACACACACACCGACAATAGACACACACACACACACACACACACCGACCACACACACACACAGCGACAACACACACACACACACACACACCGACAACACACACACACACACCGACAACACAAACACACACACACACACACCGACAACACACACACACACACACCGACAACACACACACACACACACCGACAACACACACACACACACCGGCAACACACACACACACACCGATAACACACACACACACACACCGACAACACACACACACACACTGACAACACACACACACACACACACCGACAACACACACACACCGACAACACACACACACACACACACACACCGACAACACACACACACACAACACACACACACACCTACAACACACACACACACATACACCAACAACACACACACACACACCGACAACACACACACACACACACACAAAACGACAACACACACACACACACACCGACAACACACACACACACACCGACAACACACACACACACCGACAACACACACACACACACGCACACCGACAACACACACACACCGACAACACACACACACACCGACAACACACACACACACACACACCGACATCACACACACACACACCGACAACACACACACACACCGACAACACACACACACACACACAGACAACACACACACACCAACAACACACACACACACCGACAACACACACACACACACCGACAACACACACACACACACACCGACAACACATAAACACACACACACCGACAACACACACACACACACACTGACAACACACACACACACACACCGACAACACACACACACACACCGACAACACACACACACACACCGACAACACACACACACACACCGACAACACACACACACACACACACACACCGACAACACACACACACACCGACAACACACACACACACACACCGACAACACACACACACACACCGACAACACACACACACACACCGACAACACACACACACACACACCGACAACACACACACACCCACACCGACAACACACACACACCGACAACACACACACACACACACACCGACCACACACACACACAGCGACAACACACACACACACACACCGACAACACACACACACACACCGACAACACACACACACCGACAACACACACACACACACCGACAACACACACACACACACACCGACAACACACACACACACACACCGACAACACACACACACACACCGGCAACACACACACACACACCGATAACACACACACACACACACCGACAACACACACACACACACACTGACAACACACACACACACACACCGACAACACACACACACCGACAACACACACACACACACACACACACCGACAACACACACACACCGACAACACACACACACACACCGACAACACACACACACACACACACCGACAACACACACACACACCGACAACACACACACACACACAAACCGACAACACACACACACACACACCGACAACACACACACACACACACACCGACAACACACACACACACCGACAACACACACACACACACACACACCGACAACACACACACACACCGACAATAGACACACACACACACACACCGACCACACACACACAGCGACAACACACACACACACACCGACAACACACACACACACACCGACAACACACACACACCGACAACACACACACACACACACCGACAACACACACACACCAACAACACACACACACACCGACAACACACACACACACAACACACACACACACACCGACAACACACACACACACACACACCGACAACACACACACACACCTACAACACACACACACACACACAAACTGACAACACACACACATACACACCGACAACACACACACACACACCGACAACACACACACACACCGACAACACACACACACACACACCGACAACACACACACACACCGACAATAGACACACACACACACACACACACCGACCACACACACACATACAGCGACAACACACACACACACACACCGACAACACACACACACACACCGACAACACACACACACACACACCGACAACACACACACACACCGACAATAGACACACACACACACACACACACACCGACCACACACACACACAGCGACAACACACACACACACACACACACCGACAACACACACACACACACCGACAACACAAACACACACACACACACACCGACAACACACACACACACACACCGACAACACACACACACACACACCGACAACACACACACACACACCGGCAACACACACACACACACCGATAACACACACACACACACACCGACAACACACACACACACACTGACAACACACACACACACACACACCGACAACACACACACACCGACAACACACACACACACACACACACACCGACAACACACACACACACAACACACACACACACCTACAACACACACACACACATACACCAACAACACACACACACACACCGACAACACACACACACACACACACAAAACGACAACACACACACACACACACCGACAACACACACACACACACCGACAACACACACACACACCGACAACACACACACACACACGCACACCGACAACACACACACACCGACAACACACACACACACCGACAACACACACACACACACACACCGACATCACACACACACACACCGACAACACACACACACACCGACAACACACACACACACACACAGACAACACACACACACCAACAACACACACACACACCGACAACACACACACACACACCGACAACACACACACACACACACCGACAACACATAAACACACACACACCGACAACACACACACACACACACTGACAACACACACACACACACACCGACAACACACACACACACACCGACAACACACACACACACACCGACAACACACACACACACACCGACAACACACACACACACACACACACACCGACAACACACACACACACCGACAACACACACACACACACACCGACAACACACACACACACACCGACAACACACACACACACACCGACAACACACACACACACACACCGACAACACACACACACCCACACCGACAACACACACACACCGACAACACACACACACACACACACCGACCACACACACACACAGCGACAACACACACACACACACACCGACAACACACACACACACACCGACAACACACACACACCGACAACACACACACACACACCGACAACACACACACACACACACCGACAACACACACACACACACACCGACAACACACACACACACACCGGCAACACACACACACACACCGATAACACACACACACACACACCGACAACACACACACACACACACTGACAACACACACACACACACACCGACAACACACACACACCGACAACACACACACACACACACACACACCGACAACACACACACACCGACAACACACACACACACACCGACAACACACACACACACACACACCGACAACACACACACACACCGACAACACACACACACACACAAACCGACAACACACACACACACACACCGACAACACACACACACACACACACCGACAACACACACACACACCGACAACACACACACACACACACACACCGACAACACACACACACACCGACAATAGACACACACACACACACACCGACCACACACACACAGCGACAACACACACACACACACCGACAACACACACACACACACCGACAACACACACACACCGACAACACACACACACACACACCGACAACACACACACACCAACAACACACACACACACCGACAACACACACACACACACACACCGACAACACACACACACACACACCGACAACACATAAACACACACACACCGACAACACACACACACACACACTGACAACACACACACACACACACCGACAATACACACACACACACCGACAACACACACACACCGACAACACACACACACACACCGACAACACACACACACACACACACACACACCGACAACACACACACACACCGACAACACACACACACACACACCGACAACACACACACACACACCGACAACACACACACACACACCGACAACACACACACACACACACCGACAACACACACACACCCACACCGACAACACACACACACCGACAACACACACACACACACACACCGACCACACACACACACAGCGACAACACACACACACACACACCGACAACACACACACACACACCGACAACACACACACACCGACAACACACACACACACACCGACAACACACACACACACACACCGACAACACACACACACACACACCGACAACACACACACACACCGGCAACACACACACACACACCGATAACACACACACACACACACCGACAACACACACACACACACTGACAACACACACACACACACTGACAACACACACACACACACACACCGACAACACACACACACCGACAACACACACACACACACACACACCGACAACACACACACACCGACAACACACACACACACACCGACAACACACACACACACACACACGGACAACACACACACACACCGACAACACACACACACACACACACAAACCGACAACACACACACACACACACCGACAACACACACACACACACCGACAACACACACACACACCGACAACACACACACACACACACCGACAACACACACACACACCGACAATAGACACACACACACACACACCGACCACACACACACAGCGACAACACACACACACACACACCGACAACACACACACACACACCGACAACACACACACACACACACCGACAACACACACACACACACACCGACAACACACACACACACACACCGACAACACACACACACACCGGCAACACACACACACACACCGATAACACACACACACACACACCGACAACACACACACACCGACAACACACACACACACACACACACAAACTGACAACACACACACACACAACACACACACACACACACCGACAACACACACACACACACACACCGACAACACACACACACCGACAACACACACACACACACACACAAACCGACAACACACACACACACACACACACCGGCAACACACACACACACACCGACAACACACACACACACCGACAACACACACACACACACACCGACGACACACACACACCGACAACACACACACACACACACCGACCACACACACACACCGACAACACACAAACACACACCGACAACACACACACACACACACACACCGACAACACAACCACACACACCGACAACACACACACACACACACCGACAACACACACACACACACACACCGACAACACACACACACACACACACACACACACCGACAACACACACACACCGATAAAACACACACACCGACAACACACACACACACACCGACAACACACACACACACACACACACCTACAACACACACACACACACCGACAACACACACACACACACACACACACACACCGACAACACACACACACACACACCGACAACACACACACACACACACCGACAACACACACACACACACCGACAACACACACACACCGACAACACACACACACACACCGGCAACACACACACACACCGACAACACACACACACACACACACACACCGACAACACACACACACACACACCGACAACACACACACACACCGACAACACACACACACACAACACACACACACACACACTGACAACACACACACACACACACCGACAACACACACACACACACCGACAACACACACACACACACACACCGACAACACACACACACACACACCGACAACACACACACACACACCCCGACAACACACACACACACCGACAACACACACACACACACACCGACAACACACACACACACCGACAATAGACACACACACACACACACACACCGACCACACACACACACAGCGACAACACACACACACACACACCGACAACACACACACAAACACCGACAACACACACACACACACCGACAACACACACACACACACACCGACAACACACACACACACACACCGACAACACACACACACACCGGCAACACACACACACACACCGATAACACACACACACACCGACAACACACACACACACACTGACAACACACACACACACACCGCCAACACACACACACCGACAACACACACACACACACACACACCGACAACACACACACACACAACACACACACACACACCGACAACACACACACACACACACACAAACCGACAACACACACACACACCGAAAACACACACACACACACCGACAACACACACACACCGACAACACACACACACACACACACACACACCGACAACACACACACACACACACCGACAACACACACACACACACACCGACAACACACACACACACACCGGCAACACACACACACACACCGATAACACACACACACACACACCGACAACACACACACACACACTGACAACACACACACACACACACACACCGACAACACACACACACCGACAACACACACACACACACACACCGACAACACACACACACACAACACACACACACACCCCGACAACACACACACACACACCGACAACACACACACACACCGACAACACACACACACACACACCGACAACACACACACACACCGGCAACACACACACACACACCGATAACACACACACACACACACCGACAACACACACACACACACTGACAACACACACACACACACCGACAACACACACACACCGACAACACACACACACACACACACACAAACTGACAACACACACACACACAACACACACACACACACACCGACAACACACACACACACACACACCGACAACACACACACACACACCGACAACACACACACACACACACACAAACCGACAACACACACACACACACACACACCGGCAACACACACACACACACCGACAACACACACACACACCGACAACACACACACACACACACCGACGACACACACACACCGACAACACACACACACACCGACCACACACACACACCGACAACACACAAACACACACCGACAACACACACACACACACACACACACCGACAACACAACCACACACACCGACAACACACACACACACACACCGACAACACACACACACACACACACCGACAACACACACACACACACACACACACACACCGACAACACACACACACCGATAAAACACACACACCGACAACACACACACACACACCGACAACACACACACACACACACACACCTACAACACACACACACACACCGACAACACACACACACACACACACACACACACCGACAACACACACACACACACCGACAACACACACACACACACACCGACAACACACACACACACACCGACAACACACACACACCGACAACACACACACACACACCGGCAACACACACACACACCGACAACACACACACACACACACACACACCGACAACACACACACACACACACCGACAACACACACACACACCGACAACACACACACACACAACACACACACACACACACTGACAACACACACACACACACACCGACAACACACACACACACACCGAAAACACACACACACACACCGACAACACACACACACCGACAACACACACACACACACACACACACACCGACAACACACACACACACACACCGACAACACACACACACACACACCGACAACACACACACACACACTGGCAACACACACACACACACCGATAACACACACACACACACACCGACAACACACACACACACACACCGACAACACACACACACACACTGACAACACACGCACACACACACACCGACAACACACACACACCGACAACACACACACACACACACACCGACAACACACACACACACAACACACACACACACCGACAACACACACACACACACACACCGACAACACACACACACACACCGACAACACACACACACACACACACAAACCGACAACACACACACACACACACCGACAACACACACACACACACCGACAACACACACACACACCGACAACACACACACACACACACACCGACAACACACACACACCGACAACACACACACACACCGACAACACACACACACACCGACAACACACACACACACACACACACACCGACAACACACACAAACACACCAACAACACACACACACACCGACAACACATAAACACACACACACCGACAACACACACACACACACACTGACAACACACACACACACACACACCGACAACACACACACACACACACACCGACAACACACACACACACACCGACAACACACACACACACACCGACAACACACACACACACACACACACACCGACAACACACACACACACCGACAACACACACACACACACACACCGACAACACACACACACCGACAACACACACACACACACCGACAACACACACACACACACACCGACAACACACACACACCCACACCGACAACACACACACACCGACAACAAACACACACACACACACCGACCACACACACACACAGCGACAACACACACACACACACACCGACAACACACACACACACACCGACAACACACACACACACACACACACACACCGACAACACACACACACACACACCGACAACACACACACACACACACCGACAACACACACACACACACACCGGCAACACACACACACACACCGATAACACACACACACACACACCGACAACA
Source organism: Salmo salar (assembly GCF_965601325.2). Classification (NCBI taxonomy): domain Eukaryota; kingdom Metazoa; phylum Chordata; class Actinopteri; order Salmoniformes; family Salmonidae; genus Salmo; species Salmo salar. Next base: position 142,492 of record NW_027675571.1, on the reverse strand, counting down.
CACACACACACACTGACAACACACACACACACACACACCGACAACACACACACACCGACAACACACACACACACACACACACACCGACAACACACACACACACAACACACACACACACACCGACAACACACACACACACACACACCGACAACACACACACACACCGACAACACACACACACACACCGATAAAACACACACACCGACAACACACACACACACACCGACAACACACACACACACACACACACCGACAACACACACACACACCGACAACACACACACACACACCGACAACACACACACACACACACACACACACACCGACAACACACACACACACACACCGACAACACACACACACACACACCGACAACACACACACACACACCGACAACACACACACACCGACAACACACACACACACACACCGACAACACACACACACACACCGGCAACACACACACACACACACACACCGACAACACACACACACACCGACAACACACACACACACCGACAACACACACACACACAACACACACACACACACACCGACAACACACACACACACACACCGACAACACACACACACACACACCGACAACACACACACACACACACACCGACAACACACACACACACACACCGACAACACACACACACACACCGACAACACACACACACACCGACAACACACACACACACACACCGACAACACACACACACACCGACAATAGACACACACACACACACACACACCGACCACACACACACACAGCGACAACACACACACACACACACCGACAACACACACACACACACCGACAACACACACACACACACCGACAACACACACACACACACACCGACAACACACACACACACACACCGACAACACACACACACACCGGCAACACACACACACACACCGATAACACACACACACACCGACAACACACACACACACACTGACAACACACACACACACACACACCGACAACACACACACACCGACAACACACACACACACACACACCGACAACACACACACACACAACACACACACACACACCGACAACACACACACACACACACACAAACCGACAACACACACACACACACACCAAAAACACACACACACACACCGACAACACACACACACACACACCGACAACACACACACACCGACAACACACATACACACACACACCGACATCACACACACACACACCGACAACACACACACACACCGACAACACACACACACACACACACAGACAACACACACACACCAACAACACACACACACACCGACAACACACACACACACACACACCGACAACACACACACATACACACCGACAACACATAAACACACACACACCGACAACACACACACACACACACTGACAACACACACACACACCGACAACACACACACACACACACACACACCGACAACACACACACACACACCGACAACACACACACCCACACCGACAACACACACACACCGACAACACACACACACACACTCACACCGACCACACACACACACAGCGACAACACACACACACCGACAACACACACACACACACCGACAACACACACACACACACACACACACCGACAACACACACACACACACACCGACAACACACACACACACACACCGACAACACACACACACACACCGGCAACACACACACACACACCGATAACACACACACACACACACACCGACCACACACACACACAGCGACAACACACACACACACACACCGACAACACACACACACCGACAACACACACACACACACACACACACACCGACAACACACACACACACACACCGACAACACACACACACACACACCGACAACACACACACACACACCGGCAACACACACACACACACACCGATAACACACACACACACACACCGACAACACACACACACACACTGACAACACACACACACACACACACCGACAACACACACACACCGACAACACACACACACACACACACCGACAACACACACACACACAACACACACACACACACCGACAACACACACACACACATCGACAACACACACACACACCGACAACACACACACACACACAAACCGACAACACACACACACACACACCGACAACACACACACACACACCGACAACACACACACACACCGACAACACACACACACACACACCGACAACACACACACACACCGACAATAGACACACACACACACACCGACCACACACACACACAGCGACAACACACACACACACACACCGACAACACACACACACACACCGACAACACACACACACACACACCGACAACACACACACACACCGACAATAGACACATACACACACACACACACCGACCACACACACACACAGCGACAACACACACACACACACACCGACAACACACACACACACACCGACAACACAAACACACACACACACACACCGACAACACACACACACACACACCGACAACACACACACACACACACTGACAACACACACACACACACCGGCAACACACACACACACACCGATAACACACACACACACCGACAACACACACACACACACTGACAACACACACACATACACACACCGACAACACACACACACCGACAACACACACACACACACACACACCGACAACACACACACACACAACACACACACACACCGACAACACACACACACACACACACCGACAACACACACACACACACCGACAACACACACACACACACACACAAACCGACAACACACACACACACACACCGACAACACACACACACACACCGACAACACACACACACCGACAACACACACACACACACACACACCGACAACACACACACACACAACACACACACACACCGACAACACACACACACACACACACCGACAACACACACACACCGACAACACACACACACACACACACAAACCGACAACACACACACACACACACCGACAACACACACACACACACCGACAACACACACACACACCGACAACACACACACACACACACACACCGACAACACACACACACCGACAACACACACACACACCGACAACACACACACACACACACACCGACAACACACACACACACACACACCGACAACACACACACACCGACAACACACACACACACCGACAACACACATACACACACACACCGACATCACACACACACACACCGACAACACACACACACACCGACAACACACACACACACACACACAGACAACACACACACACCAACAACACACACACACACCGACAACACACACACACACACACACACACCGACAACACACACACATACACACCGACAACACATAAACACACACACACCGACAACACACACACACACACACTGACAACACACACACACACCGACAACACACACACACACACACACACACCGACAACACACACACACACACCGACAACACACACACCCACACCGACAACACACACACACCGACAACACACACACACACACTCACACCGACCACACACACACACAGCGACAACACACACACACACACACCGACAACACACACACACACACCGACAACACACACACACACACACACACCGACAACACACACACACACACACCGACAACACACACACACACACACCGACAACACACACACACACACCGGCAACACACACACACACACCGATAACACACACACACACACACACCGACCACACACACACACAGCGACAACACACACACACACACACCGACAACACACACACACCGACAACACACACACACACACACACACACCGACAACACACACACACACACACCGACAACACACACACACACACACCGACAACACACACACACACACCGGCAACACACACACACACACCGATAACACACACACACACCGACAACACACACACACACACTGACAACACACACACACACACACCGACAACACACACACACCGACAACACACACACACACACACACCGACAACACACACACACACAACACACACACACACACCGACAACACACACACACACATCGACAACACACACACACACCGACAACACACACACACACACACACAAACCGACAACACACACACACACACACCGACAACACACACACACACACCGACAACACACACACACACCGACAACACACACACACACACACCGACAACACACACACACACCGACAATAGACACACACACACACACCGACCACACACACACACAGCGACAACACACACACACACACACCGACAACACACACACACACACCGACAACACACACACACACACACCGACAACACACACACACACCGACAATAGACACATACACACACACACACACCGACCACACACACACACAGCGACAACACACACACACACACACCGACAACACACACACACACACCGACAACACAAACACACACACACACACACCGACAACACACACACACACACACCGACAACACACACACACACACACTGACAACACACACACACACACCGGCAACACACACACACACACCGATAACACACACACACACCGACAACACACACACACACACACTGACAACACACACACATACACACACCGACAACACACACACACCGACAACACACACACACACACACACACCGACAACACACACACAAACAACACACACACACACCGACAACACACACACACACACACACCGACAACACACACACACACACCGACAACACACACACACACACACACAAACCGACAACACACACACACACACACCGACAACACACACACACACACCGACAACACACACACACACCGACAACACACACACACACACACACACCGACAACACACACACACCGACAACACACACACACACCGACAACACACACACACACACACACCGACAACACACACACACACACACACACCGACAACACACACACACACACACCGACAACACACACACACACACACACACCGACAACACATAAACACACACACACCGACAACACACACACACACACACTGACAACACACACACACACACACACACTGACAACACACACACACACACACACCGACAACACACACACACACACCGACAACACACACACACACACCGACAACACACACACACACACACACACCGACAACACACACACACACCGACAACACACACACACACACACACCGACAACACACACACACACACCGACAACACACACACACACACCGACAACACACACACACACACACCGACAACACACACACACCCACACCGACAACACACACACACCGACAACACACACACACACACACACCGACCACACACACACACAGCGACAACACACACACACACACACCGACAACACACACACACACACCGACAACGCACACACACACACACACACACCGACAACACACACACACACACACCGACAACACACACACACACACACCGACAACACACACACACACACCGGCAACACACACACACACACCGATAACACACACACACACACACACCGACAACACACACACACACACTGACAACACACACACACACACACACCGACAACACACACACACCGACAACACACACACACACACACACACACACCGACAACACACACACACACAACACACACACACACACCGACAACACACACACACACACACACCGACAACACACACACACACCGACAACACACACACACACACACACAAACCGACAACACACACACACACACCGGCAACACACACACACACACCGATAACACACACACACACACACACCGACAACACACACACACACACTGACAACACACACACACACACACACCGACAACACACACACACCGACAACACACACACACACACACACACACCGACAACACACACACACACAACACACACACACACACCGACAACACACACACACACACACACCGACAACACACACACACACACCGACAACACACACACACACCGACAACACACACACACACACACCGACAACACACACACACACCGACAATAGACACACACACACACACACACACCGACCACACACACACACACAGCGACAACACACACACACACACACCGACAACACACACACACACACACACACCGACAACACACACACACACCGACAACACACACACACACACACACCGACAACACACACACACACACCGACAACACACACACACACACCGACAACACACACACACACACACCGACAACACACACACACCCACACCGACAACACACACACACCGACAACACACACACACACACACACCGACCACACACACACACAGCGACAACACACACACACACACACCGACAACACACACACACACACCGACAACGCACACACACACACACACACACCGACAACACACACACACACACACCGACAACACACACACACACACACCGACAACACACACACACACACCGGCAACACACACACACACACCGATAACACACACACACACACACACCGACAACACACACACACACACTGACAACACACACACACACACACACCGACAACACACACACACCGACAACACACACACACACACACACACACACCGACAACACACACACACACAACACACACACACACACCGACAACACACACACACACACACACCGACAACACACACACACACCGACAACACACACACACACACACACAAACCGACAACACACACACACACACCGGCAACACACACACACACACCGATAACACACACACACACACACACCGACAACACACACACACACACTGACAACACACACACACACACACACCGACAACACACACACACCGACAACACACACACACACACACACACACCGACAACACACACACACACAACACACACACACACACCGACAACACACACACACACACACACCGACAACACACACACACACACCGACAACACACACACACACCGACAACACACACACACACACACCGACAACACACACACACACCGACAATAGACACACACACACACACACACACCGACCACACACACACACACAGCGACAACACACACACACACACACCGACAACACACACACACACACACACACCGACAACACACACACACACCGACAACACACACACACACACACACCGACAACACACACACACACACCGACAACACACACACACACACCGACAACACACACACACACACACCGACAACACACACACACCCACACCGACAACACACACACACCGACAACACACACACACACACACACCGACCACACACACACACAGCGACAACACACACACACACACACCGACAACACACACACACACACCGACAACGCACACACACACACACACACACCGACAACACACACACACACACACCGACAACACACACACACACACACCGACAACACACACACACACACCGGCAACACACACACACACACCGATAACACACACACACACACACACCGACAACACACACACACACACTGACAACACACACACACACACACACCGACAACACACACACACCGACAACACACACACACACACACACACACACCGACAACACACACACACACAACACACACACACACACCGACAACACACACACACACACACACACCGACAACACACACACACACCGACAACACACACACACACACACACAAACCGACAACACACACACACACACCGGCAACACACACACACACACCGATAACACACACACACACACACACCGACAACACACACACACACACTGACAACACACACACACACACACACCGACAACACACACACACCGACAACACACACACACACACACACACACCGACAACACACACACACACAACACACACACACACACCGACAACACACACACACACACACACCGACAACACACACACACACACCGACAACACACACACACACCGACAACACACACACACACACACCGACAACACACACACACACCGACAATAGACACACACACACACACACACACCGACCACACACACACACACAGCGACAACACACACACACACACACCGACAACACACACACACACACCGACAACACACACACACACACACCGACAACACACACACACACACACCGACAATAGACACACACACACACACACACACCGACCACACACACACACAGCGACAACACACACACACACACACACACACACCGACAACACACACACACACACCGACAACACAAACACACACACACACACACCGACAACACACACACACACACACCTACAACACACACACACACACACCGACAACACACACACACACACCGGCAACACACACACACACACCGATAACACACACACACACACACCGACAACACACACACACACACTGACAACACACACACACACACACCGACAACACACACACACCGACAACACACACACACACACACACACACACACCGACAACACACACACAACACACACACACACCGACAATACACACACACACACACACCGACAACACACACACACACACCGACAACACACACACACACACACAAACCGACAACACACACACACACACACCGACAACACACACACACACACCGACAACACACACACACACCGACAACACACACACACACACGCACACCGACAACACACACACACCGACAACACACACACACACCGACAACACACACACACACACACACCGACATCACACACACACACACCGACAACACACACACACACCGACAACACACACACACACACACAGACAACACACACACACCAACAACACACACACACACCGACAACACACACACACACACACACCGACAACACACACACACACACACCGACAACACATAAACACACACACACCGACAACACACACACACACACACTGACAACACACACACACACACACCGACAACACACACACACACACCGACAACACACACACACACACCGACAACACACACACACACACCGACAACACACACACACACACACACACACACCGACAACACACACACACACCGACAACACACACACACACCGACAACACACACACACACACCGACAACACACACACACACACCGACAACACACACACACACACACCGACAACACACACACACCCACACCGACAACACACACACACCGACAACACACACACACTCACACACCGACAACACACACACACACACCGACAACACACACACACCGACAACACACACACACACACCGACAACACACACACACACACACCGACAACACACACACACACACACCGACAACACACACACACACACCGGCAACACACACACACACACCGATAACACACACACACACACACCGACAACACACACACACACACTGACAACACACACACACACACACACACCGACAACACACACACACCGACAACACACACACACACACACACACACCGACAACACACACACACCGACAACACACACACACACACCGACAACACACACACACGCACACACCGACAACACACACACACACCGACAACACACACACACACACACACAAACCGACAACACACACACACACACACCGACAACACACACACACACACCGACAACACACACACACACCGACAACACACACACACACACACCGACAACACACACACACACCGACAATAGACACACACACACACACACCGACCACACACACACACAGCGACAACACACACACACACACACCGACAACACACACACACACACCGACAACACACACACACACACACCGACAACACACACACACACACACCGACAACACACACACACACACACCGACAACACACACACACACACCGGCAACACACACACACACACCGATAACACACACACACACACACCGACAACACACACACACACACTGACAACACACACACACACACACCGACAACACACACACACCGACAACACACACACACACACACACACACCGACAACACACACACAACACACACACACACCGACAATACACACACACACACACACCGACAACACACACACACACACCGACAACACACACACACACACACAAACCGACAACACACACACACACACACCGACAACACACACACACACACCGACAACACACACACACACCGACAACACACACACACACACGCACACCGACAACACACACACACCGACAACACACACACACACCGACAACACACACACACACACACACCGACATCACACACACACACACCGACAACACACACACACACCGACAACACACACACACACACACACAGACAACACACACACACCAACAACACACACACACACCGACAACACACACACACACACACCGACAACACACACACACACACACACCGACAACACATAAACACACACACACCGACAACACACACACACACACACTGACAACACACACACACACACACCGACAACACACACACACACACCGACAACACACACACACACACCGACAACACACACACACACACCGACAACACACACACACACACACACACACCGACAACACACACACACACCGACAACACACACACACACCGACAACACACACACACACACCGACAACACACACACACACACCGACAACACACACACACACACACCGACAACACACACACACCCACACCGACAACACACACACACCGACAACACACACACACACACACACCGACCACACACACACACAGCGACAACACACACACACACACACCGACAACACACACACACACACCGACAACACACACACACCGACAACACACACACACACAGCGACAACACACACACACACACACCGACAACACATAAACACACACACACCGACAACACACACACACACACACTGACAACACACACACACACCGACAACACACACACACACACACACACACCGACAACACACACACACACACCGACAACACACACACACACACCGACAACACACGCACACACACACACACACACACCGACAACACACACACACACCGACAACACACACACACACACACCGACAACACACACACACACACACCGACAACACACACACACACCGACAACACACACACACACACCGACAACACACACACACACACCGACAACACACACACACACCGACAACACACACACACACACCGACAACACACACACACACACCGACAACACACACACACACACCGACAACACACACACACACACACACCGACAACACACACACACCCACACCGACAACACACACACACCGACAACACACACACACACACACACCGACCACACACACACACAGCGACAACACACACACACACACACACCGACAACACACACACACACACCGACAACACACACACACACACACACACACCGACAACACACACACACACACACACACCGACAACACACACACACACACCGGCAACACACACACACACACCGATAACACACACACACACACACCGACAACACACACACACACACCGACAACACACACACACACACACCGACAACACACACACACCCACACCGACAACACACACACACCGACAACACACACACACTCACACACCGACAACACACACACACACACCGACAACACACACACACCGACAACACACACACACACACCGACAACACACACACACACACACCGACAACACACACACACACACACCGACAACACACACACACACACCGGCAACACACACACACACACCGATAACACACACACACACACACCGACAACACACACACACACACTGACAACACACACACACACACACACACCGACAACACACACACACCGACAACACACACACACACACACACACACCGACAACACACACACACCGACAACACACACACACACACCGACAACACACACACACGCACACACCGACAACACACACACACACCGACAACACACACACACACACACACAAACCGACAACACACACACACACACACCGACAACACACACACACACACCGACAACACACACACACACCGACAACACACACACACACACACCGACAACACACACACACACCGACAATAGACACACACACACACACACCGACCACACACACACACAGCGACAACACACACACACACACACCGACAACACACACACACACACCGACAACACACACACACACACACCGACAACACACACACACACACACCGACAACACACACACACACACACCGACAACACACACACACACACCGGCAACACACACACACACACCGATAACACACACACACACACACCGACAACACACACACACACACTGACAACACACACACACACACACCGACAACACACACACACCGACAACACACACACACACACACACACACCGACAACACACACACAACACACACACACACCGACAATACACACACACACACACACCGACAACACACACACACACACCGACAACACACACACACACACACAAACCGACAACACACACACACACACACCGACAACACACACACACACACCGACAACACACACACACACCGACAACACACACACACACACGCACACCGACAACACACACACACCGACAACACACACACACACCGACAACACACACACACACACACACCGACATCACACACACACACACCGACAACACACACACACACCGACAACACACACACACACACACACAGACAACACACACACACCAACAACACACACACACACCGACAACACACACACACACACACCGACAACACACACACACACACACACCGACAACACATAAACACACACACACCGACAACACACACACACACACACTGACAACACACACACACACACACCGACAACACACACACACACACCGACAACACACACACACACACCGACAACACACACACACACACCGACAACACACACACACACACACACACACCGACAACACACACACACACCGACAACACACACACACACCGACAACACACACACACACACCGACAACACACACACACACACCGACAACACACACACACACACACCGACAACACACACACACCCACACCGACAACACACACACACCGACAACACACACACACACACACACCGACCACACACACACACAGCGACAACACACACACACACACACCGACAACACACACACACACACCGACAACACACACACACCGACAACACACACACACACAGCGACAACACACACACACACACACCGACAACACACACACACACACACCGACAACACACACACACACACCGGCAACACACACACACACACCGATAACACACACACACACACACCGACAACACACACACACACACTGACAACACACACACACACACACACCGACAACACACACACACCGACAACACACACACACACACACACACACCGACAACACACACACACCGACAACACACACACACACACCGACAACACACACACACACACACACCGACAACACACACACACACCGACAACACACACACACACACACACAAACCGACAACACACACACACACACACCGACAACACACACACACACACCGACAACACACACACACACCGACAACACACACACACACACACCGACAACACACACACACACCGACAATAGACACACACACACACCGACCACACACACACACAGCGACAACACACACACACACACACCGACAACACACACACACACACCGACAACACACACACACACACACCGACAACACACACACACACACACCGACAACACACACACACACCGGCAACACACACACACACACCGATAACACACACACACACACACCGACAACACACACACACACTGACAACACACACACACACACCGACAACACACACACACCGACAACACACACACACACACACACACACCGACAACACACACACACACAACACACACACACACACCGACAACACACACACACACACACACCGACAACACACACACACACACCGACAACACACACACACACACACACAAACCGACAACACACACACACACACACCGACAACACACACACACACACTGACAACACACACACACACCGACAACACACACACACACACACACCGACAACACACACACACCGACAACACACACACACACCGACAACACACACACACACACACACCGACATCACACACACACACACCGACAACACACACACACACCGACAACACACACACACACACACACAGACAACACACACACACCAACAACACACACACACACCGACAACACACACACACACACACACACCGACAACACACACACACACCGACAACACATAAACACACACACACCGACAACACACACACACACACACTGACAACACACACACACACCGACAACACACACACACACACACACACACCGACAACACACACACACACACCGACAACACACACACACACACCGACAACACACGCACACACACACACACACACACCGACAACACACACACACACCGACAACACACACACACACACACCGACAACACACACACACACACACCGACAACACACACACACACCGACAACACACACACACACACCGACAACACACACACACACACCGACAACACACACACACACACCGACAACACACACACACACACACACCGACAACACACACACACCCACACCGACAACACACACACACCGACAACACACACACACACACACACCGACCACACACACACACAGCGACAACACACACACACACACACACCGACAACACACACACACACACCGACAACACACACACACACACACACACACCGACAACACACACACACACACACACACCGACAACACACACACACACACCGGCAACACACACACACACACCGATAACACACACACACACACACCGACAACACACACACACACACTGACAACACACACACACACCGACAACACACACACACCGACAACACACACACACACACACACACACACCGACAACACACACACACACAACACACACACACACACCGACAACACACACACACACACACACCGACAACACACACACACACACACCGACAACACATAAACACACACACACCGACAACACACACACACACACACTGACAACACACACACACACACACCGACAATACACACACACACACCGACAACACACACACACACACCGACAACACACACACACACACCGACAACACACACACACACACACACACACACCGACAACACACACACACACCGACAACACACACACACACACACCGACAACACACACACACACACCGACAACACACACACACACACCGACAACACACACACACACACACCGACAACACACACACACCCACACCGACAACACACACACACCGACAACACACACACACACACACACCGACCACACACACACACAGCGACAACACACACACACACACACACCGACAACACACACACACCGACAACACACACACACCGACAACACACACACACACACCGACAACACACACACACACACACCGACAACACACACACACACACACCGACAACACACACACACACACCGGCAACACACACACACACACCGATAACACACACACACACACACCGACAACACACACACACACACTGACAACACACACACACACACACACCGACAACACACACACACCGACAACACACACACACACACACACACCGACAACACACACACACCGACAACACACACACACACACCGACAACACACACACACACACACACGGACAACACACACACACACCGACAACACACACACACACACACACAAACCGACAACACACACACACACACACCGACAACACACACACACACACCGACAACACACACACACACCGACAACACACACACACACACACCGACAACACACACACACACCGACAATAGACACACACACACACACACCGACCACACACACACAGCGACAACACACACACACACACACACACCGACAACACACACACACACACCAACAACACACACACACACACACCGACAACACACACACACACACACCGACAACACACACACACACACACCGACAACACACACACACACCGGCAACACACACACACACACACCGATAACACACACACACACACACCGACAACACACACACACACACTGACAACACACACACACACACCGACAACACACACACACCGACAACACACACACACACACACACACAAACTGACAACACACACACACACAACACACACACACACACACCGACAACACACACACACACACACACCGACAACACACACACACACACCGACAACACACACACACACACACACAAACCGACAACACACACACACACACACACACCGGCAACACACACACACACACCGACAACACACACACACACCGACAACACACACACACACACA
This sequence comes from Salmo salar, assembly GCF_965601325.2. Lineage (NCBI taxonomy): Eukaryota > Metazoa > Chordata > Actinopteri > Salmoniformes > Salmonidae > Salmo > Salmo salar. Next base: position 125,918 of record NW_027675571.1, on the reverse strand, counting down.
CCGACGACACACACACACCGACAACACACACACACACACACCGACCACACACACACACCGACAACACACAAACACACACCGACAACACACACACACACACACACACCGACAACACAACCACACACACCGACAACACACACACACACACACCGACAACACACACACACACACACACCGACAACACACACACACACACACACACACACACCGACAACACACACACACCGATAAAACACACACACCGACAACACACACACACACACCGACAACACACACACACACACACACACCTACAACACACACACACACACCGACAACACACACACACACACACACACACACACCGACAACACACACACACACACCGACAACACACACACACACACACCGACAACACACACACACACACCGACAACACACACACACCGACAACACACACACACACACCGGCAACACACACACACACCGACAACACACACACACACACACACACACCGACAACACACACACACACACACCGACAACACACACACACACCGACAACACACACACAGACAACACACACACACACACACTGACAACACACACACACACACACCGACAACACACACACACACACCGACAACACACACACACACACACACCGACAACACACACACACACACACCGACAACACACACACACACACCCCGACAACACACACACACACCGACAACACACACACACACACACCGACAACACACACACACACCGACAATAGACACACACACACACACACACACCGACCACACACACACACAGCGACAACACACACACACACACACCGACAACACACACACAAACACCGACAACACACACACACACACCGACAACACACACACACACACACCGACAACACACACACACACACACCGACAACACACACACACACCGGCAACACACACACACACACCGATAACACACACACACACCGACAACACACACACACACACTGACAACACACACACACACACCGCCAACACACACACACCGACAACACACACACACACACACACACCGACAACACACACACACACAACACACACACACACACCGACAACACACACACACACACACACAAACCGACAACACACACACACACCGAAAACACACACACACACACCGACAACACACACACACCGACAACACACACACACACACACACACACACCGACAACACACACACACACACACCGACAACACACACACACACACACCGACAACACACACACACACACCGGCAACACACACACACACACCGATAACACACACACACACACACCGACAACACACACACACACACTGACAACACACACACACACACACACCGACAACACACACACACCGACAACACACACACACACACACACCGACAACACACACACACACAACACACACACACACCCCGACAACACACACACACACACCGACAACACACACACACACCGACAACACACACACACACACACACAAACCGACAACACACACACACACACACCGACAACACACACACACACACCGACAACACACACACACACCAACAACACACACACACACACACCGACAACACACACACACACCGACAATAGACACACACACACACACACACACACACCGACCACACACACACACAGCGACAACACACACACACACACACCGACAACACACACACACCGACAACACACACACACACACACCGACAACACACACACACACCGACAATAGACACACACACACACACACACACCGACCACACACACACACAGCGACAACACACACACACACACACCGACAACACACCCACACACACCGACAACACAAACACACACACACACACACCGACAACACACACACACACACACCGACAACACACACACACACACTGACAACACACGCACACACACACACCGACAACACACACACACCGACAACACACACACACACACACACCGACAACACACACACACACAACACACACACACACCGACAACACACACACACACACACACCGACAACACACACACACACACCGACAACACACACACACACACACACAAACCGACAACACACACACACACACACCGACAACACACACACACACACACCGACAACACACACACACACCGACAACACACACACACACACACACCGACAACACACACACACCGACAACACACACACACACCGACAACACACACACACACACACCGACAACACACACACACACACACACACACCGACAACACACACAAACACACCAACAACACACACACACACCGACAACACATAAACACACACACACCGACAACACACACACACACACACTGACAACACACACACACACACACACCGACAACACACACACACACACACACCGACAACACACACACACACACCGACAACACACACACACACACCGACAACACACACACACACACACACACACCGACAACACACACACACACCGACAACACACACACACACACACACCGACAACACACACACACCGACAACACACACACACACACCGACAACACACACACACACACACCGACAACACACACACACCCACACCGACAACACACACACACCGACAACACACACACACACACACACCGACCACACACACACACAGCGACAACACACACACACACACACCGACAACACACACACACACACCGACAACACACACACACACACACACACACACCGACAACACACACACACACACACCGACAACACACACACACACACACCGACAACACACACACACACACACCGGCAACACACACACACACACCGATAACACACACACACACACACCGACAACACACACACACACACTGACAACACACACACACACACACACCGACAACACACACACACCGACAACACACACACACACACACACACACCGACAACACACACACACACAACACACACACACACACCGACAACACACACACACACACACACCGACAACACACACACACACCGACAACACACACACACACACCGATAAAACACACACACCGACAACACACACACACACACACCTACAACACACACACACACACACCGACAACACACACACACACACCGGCAACACACACACACACACCGATAACACACACACACACACACCGACAACACACACACACACACTGACAACACACACACACACACACCGACAACACACACACACCGACAACACACACACACACACACACACACACACCGACAACACACACACAACACACACACACACCGACAATACACACACACACACACACCGACAACACACACACACACACCGACAACACACACACACACACACAACCGACAACACACACACACACACACCGACAACACACACACACACACCGACAACACACACACACACCGACAACACACACACACACACGCACACCGACAACACACACACACCGACAACACACACACACACCGACAACACACACACACACACACACCGACATCACACACACACACACCGACAACACACACACACACCGACAACACACACACACACACACAGACAACACACACACACCAACAACACACACACACACCGACAACACACACACACACACACACCGACAACACACACACACACACACCGACAACACATAAACACACACACACCGACAACACACACACACACACACTGACAACACACACACACACACACCGACAACACACACACACACACCGACAACACACACACACACACCGACAACACACACACACACACCGACAACACACACACACACACACACACACACCGACAACACACACACACACCGACAACACACACACACACCGACAACACACACACACACACCGACAACACACACACACACACCGACAACACACACACACACACACCGACAACACACACACACCCACACCGACAACACACACACACCGACAACACACACACACTCACACACCGACAACACACACACACACACCGACAACACACACACACCGACAACACACACACACACACCGACAACACACACACACACACACCGACAACACACACACACACACACCGACAACACACACACACACACCGGCAACACACACACACACACCGATAACACACACACACACACACCGACAACACACACACACACACTGACAACACACACACACACACACACACCGACAACACACACACACCGACAACACACACACACACACACACACACCGACAACACACACACACCGACAACACACACACACACACCGACAACACACACACACGCACACACCGACAACACACACACACACCGACAACACACACACACACACACACAAACCGACAACACACACACACACACACCGACAACACACACACACACACCGACAACACACACACACACCGACAACACACACACACACACACCGACAACACACACACACACCGACAATAGACACACACACACACACACCGACCACACACACACACAGCGACAACACACACACACACACACCGACAACACACACACACACACCGACAACACACACACACACACACCGACAACACACACACACACACACCGACAACACACACACACACACACCGACAACACACACACACACACCGGCAACACACACACACACACCGATAACACACACACACACACACCGACAACACACACACACACACTGACAACACACACACACACACACCGACAACACACACACACCGACAACACACACACACACACACACACACCGACAACACACACACAACACACACACACACCGACAATACACACACACACACACACCGACAACACACACACACACACCGACAACACACACACACACACACAAACCGACAACACACACACACACACACCGACAACACACACACACACACCGACAACACACACACACACCGACAACACACACACACACACGCACACCGACAACACACACACACCGACAACACACACACACACCGACAACACACACACACACACACACCGACATCACACACACACACACCGACAACACACACACACACCGACAACACACACACACACACACACAGACAACACACACACACCAACAACACACACACACACCGACAACACACACACACACACACCGACAACACACACACACACACACACCGACAACACATAAACACACACACACCGACAACACACACACACACACACTGACAACACACACACACACACACCGACAACACACACACACACACCGACAACACACACACACACACCGACAACACACACACACACACCGACAACACACACACACACACACACACACCGACAACACACACACACACCGACAACACACACACACACCGACAACACACACACACACACCGACAACACACACACACACACCGACAACACACACACACACACACCGACAACACACACACACCCACACCGACAACACACACACACCGACAACACACACACACACACACACCGACCACACACACACACAGCGACAACACACACACACACACACCGACAACACACACACACACACCGACAACACACACACACCGACAACACACACACACACAGCGACAACACACACACACACACACCGACAACACACACACACACACACCGACAACACACACACACACACCGGCAACACACACACACACACCGATAACACACACACACACACACCGACAACACACACACACACACTGACAACACACACACACACACACACCGACAACACACACACACCGACAACACACACACACACACACACACACCGACAACACACACACACCGACAACACACACACACACACCGACAACACACACACACACACACACCGACAACACACACACACACCGACAACACACACACACACACACACAAACCGACAACACACACACACACACACCGACAACACACACACACACACCGACAACACACACACACACCGACAACACACACACACACACACCGACAACACACACACACACCGACAATAGACACACACACACACCGACCACACACACACACAGCGACAACACACACACACACACACCGACAACACACACACACACACCGACAACACACACACACACACACCGACAACACACACACACACACACCGACAACACACACACACACCGGCAACACACACACACACACCGATAACACACACACACACACACCGACAACACACACACACACTGACAACACACACACACACACCGACAACACACACACACCGACAACACACACACACACACACACACACCGACAACACACACACACACAACACACACACACACACCGACAACACACACACACACACACACCGACAACACACACACACACACCGACAACACACACACACACACACACAAACCGACAACACACACACACACACACCGACAACACACACACACACACTGACAACACACACACACACCGACAACACACACACACACACACACCGACAACACACACACACCGACAACACACACACACACCGACAACACACACACACACACACACCGACATCACACACACACACACCGACAACACACACACACACCGACAACACACACACACACACACACAGACAACACACACACACCAACAACACACACACACACCGACAACACACACACACACACACACACCGACAACACACACACACACCGACAACACATAAACACACACACACCGACAACACACACACACACACACTGACAACACACACACACACCGACAACACACACACACACACACACACACCGACAACACACACACACACACCGACAACACACACACACACACCGACAACACACGCACACACACACACACACACACCGACAACACACACACACACCGACAACACACACACACACACACCGACAACACACACACACACACACCGACAACACACACACACACCGACAACACACACACACACACACCGACAACACACACACACACACACCGACAACACACACACACACACCGACAACACACACACACACACACACACCGACAACACACACACACCCACACCGACAACACACACACACCGACAACACACACACACACACACACCGACAACACACACACACACACACGACACACCGACAACACACACACACACACACCGACAACACACACACACGACAACACACACACACACACACCGACAACACACACACACACACACACCGACAACACACCACACACACACACACACACACACCGACAACACACACACACACACACACGCACACACACACACACCGACAACACACACACACACACACACAGACGACGCACACACACACACACACCGACAACACAACACACACACACCGACAACACACACACACACACACCGACAACACACACACACACACACCGACAACACACACACACACCGACAACAGACACACACACACACACACCGACCACACACACACAGCGACAACACACACACACACACACACACCGACAACACACACACACACCAACAACACACACACACACACCGACAACACACACACACACACCGACAACACACACACACACACACAACACACACACACACCGGCAACACACACACACACACACCGATAACACACACACACACACCAACACACACACACACTGACAACACACACACACACACACGGACACAACACACACACACCGACAACACACACACACACACACCGACAACACACACACACACACACACACACACGACAACACACACACACACACACCGACAACACACACACACACCACACAACAACACACACACACACACACACAAACCGACAACACACACACACACACACCGACAACACACACACACACACTGACAACACACACACACACCGACAGACACACACACACACACACCGACAACACACACACACCGACAACACACACACACACCGACAACACACACACACACACACACCGACATCACACACACACACACCGACAACACACACACACACCGACAACACACACACACACACACACAGACAACACACACACACCAACAACACACACACACACCGACAACACACACACACACACACACACCGACAACACACACACACACCGACAACACATAAACACACACACACCGACAACACACACACACACACACACTGACAACACACACACACACACGACACACACAACACACACACACACACACCGACAACACACACACACACACCGACACACACACACACACACCGACACACACACGCACACACACACACACACACCGACAACACACACACACACCGACAACACACACACACACACACCGACAACACACACACACACACACCGACAACACACACACACACCGACAACACACACACACACACCGACAACACACACACACACACCGACAAACACACACACACACACCGACAACACACACACACACACACCGACACCGACCAACACACACACACCCACACCGACAACACACACACACACACACCGACAACACACACACACACACCGACAACACACACACACACACCGACAACACCACACACACACACACACACCGACAACACACACACACACACCGACAACACACGACACACACACACCGACAACACACACACAGACACACACCGACAACACACACACACACACCGACAACACACACACACACACCGACAACACACACACACACCGACAACACACACACACACACACACCGACAACACACACACACACACACACCGACAACACACACACACACACACACACCGACAACACACACACACCGACACACACGACACGACAACACACACACACCGACAACACACACACACACACCGACGACACACACACACACAACACCACACACACACACGACAACACACACACACACACGACCGACAACACACACACACACCGACAACACACACACACACACCGACAACACACACAACACACACACACCGACAACACACACACACACACCGACAACACACACACACACACGACACACGACACACACACACACACGACACACGACAACACACACACACACACGACACCGACATCACACACACACACACCGACAACACACACACACACACACACCGACAACACACACACACACACACTGACAACACACACACACACACACCGACAACACACACACACACACACCGACAACACACACACACACACACCGACAACACACACACACACACACACACACCGACAACACACACACACACACCGACAACACACACACACACACACACACACCGACAACACACACACACACACACACGACACACACACACACACACACCGACAACACACACACACACCGACAACGACACACACACACACACACACCGACCACACACACACACACACACACGGACAACACACACACACACACACCGACAACACACACACACACACACGACAACACACACACACACACCGACACACGCACACACACACACACACCGACAACACACACACACACACACACACACACACACCGACAACACACACACACACACACCGACAAACACACACACACACACACACCGACAACACACACACACACACACACCGACAACACACACACACACACACCGACAACACACACACACACACCGACAACACACACACACACACACACACCGACAACACACACACACACACCGACGACACACACACACACACACACCGACAACACACACACACACACACGACAACACACACACACACACCACCGACACACACACACACACACACACCGACAACACACACACACACACCGACAACACACACACACACACACACACACACACACACACACACACACAACACACACACACACACACCGACAACACACACACACACACACACGACAACACACACACACACACACACACACACACACACACACCGACAACACACACACACACACACCGACAACACACACACACACACCGACAACACACACACACCGACAACACACCACACACACCACCGACACACACACACACCGACAACACACACACACACACACCGACAACACACACACACACACACCGACAACACACACACACACACACACCGACAACACACACACACACACACCGACAACACACACACACACACACCGACAACACACACACACACACCGACAACACACACACACACACCGACAACACAACACACACACACACCGACAACACACACACACACACACACCGACAACACACACACACACACACACACACACACACACACACACCCGACAACACACACACACACACCGACAACACACACACACACACACACACACACACACACCGACACACACACACACACACCGACAACACACACACACACACACACCGACAACACACACACACACCGACAACACACACACACACACACACACACACCGACAACACACACACACACACACCGACACACACACACACACACCGACAACACACACACACACACACACCGACAACACACACACACACACGACCACACACACACACACACACACCGACAACACACACACACCGACAACACACACACACACACACACACACCGACAACACACACACACACAACACACACACACACACCGACAACACACACACACACACACACCGACAACACACACACACACACCGACAACACACACACACACCGACAACACACACACACACACACCGACAACACACCACACACACCGACAACAACACACACACACACACACACACCGACAACACACACACACACACGACAACCACACACACACACACACCGACAACACACACACACACACCGACAACACACACACACACACACCGACAACACACACACACACACCGACAAAACACACACACACACACACACACCGACAACACACACACACACACCGACAACACACACACACACACACACCGACAACACACACACACACACCGACAACACACACACACACACCACACACACACACACACACACACACACACACACCGACAACACACACACACACACGACACACACACACACACACACCGACAACACACACACACACACACCGACAACACACACACACACACACCGACAACACACACACACACCGACAACACACACACACACACACACGACAACACACACACACACACACACACACACACACACACACACCGACACACCACACACACACACACACACCGACAACACACACACACACACACCGACAACACACACACACACACCGACACACACACACACACACACACACACACCGACAACACACACACACACACACCGACAACACACACACACACCACCACACACACACACCGACAACACACACACACACACACACCGACAACACACACACACACAGACAACACACACACACACACACGACAACACACACACACACACACACCGACACCACACACACACACACCGACAACACACACACACACCGACAACACACACACACACACACACACACCACACACACACACACACACACACCGACAACACACACACACACACACACCGACAACACACACACACACACCGACAACACACACACACACACACACACACACACACACACACACACACACACACACACCGACACACACACACACACACACGACAACACACACACACACACCGACAACACACACACACACACCGACAACACACACACACACACCGACAACACACACACACACACCGACACACACACCGACACACACACACACACACACGACACACACACACACACACCGACAACACACACACACACACCGACAACACACACACACACACCGACAACACACACACACACACACACGACAACACACACACACACACACCGACAACACACACACACCGACAACACACACACACACACACCGACAACACACACACACACACCGACACACACACACACACCGACAACACACACACACACACCGACAACACACACACACACACACGACACACACACACACACACCGACAACACACACACACACCGACAACACACACACACACACCGACAACACACACACACACACACCGACAACACACACACACACACACGACAACACACACACACACACACACCGACAACACACACACACACACCGACAACACACACACACACACCACAACACACACACACACACCGACAACACACACACACACACACCGACAACACACACACACACACGACACCACACACACACACACACACCGACAACACACACACACACACCACAGACAACACACACACACACACACCGACAACACACACACACACACACCGACAACACACACACACACACGACACCACACACACACACACACACCGACAACACACACACACACACGACAACACACACACACACACACACACACGACCACACACACACACACCGACACACACACACACACACACACACGACACACACACACACACACACCGACAACACACACACACACACACCGACAACACACACACACACACACCGACAACACACACACACACACCGACAACACACACACACACACCGACAACACACACACACACACACCGACAACACACACACACACACGACAACACACACACACACACACCGACAACACACACACACCGACAACACACACACACACACACACACACACACACACACACACACACACACACACACCGACAACACACACACACACACACCGACAACACACACACACACACCGACAACACACACACACACACACCGACAACACACACACACACACACCGACAACACACACACACACACCACACACACACACACACCGACAACACACACACACACACACGACACCACACACAACACACACACACCGACACACACACACACACACCGACAACACACACACACACACACCGACAACACACACACACACACCGACAACACACACACACACCACACGACAACACACACACACACACACCGACAACACACACACACACACACACCGACAACACACACACACACACACACACACACACACACACCGACAACACACACACACACACACACCGACAACACACACACACACACACACACACACACACACACACACACACACACCGACAACACACACACACACACACCGACAACACACACACACACACACCGACAACACACACACACACACCGACAACACACACACACACACCGACAACACACACACACACACACACACACCGACAACACACACACACACACACCGACAACACACACACACACCGACAACACACACACACACACCGACAACACACACACACACACACCGACAACACACACACACACACACCGACAACACACACACACACACACACCGACAACACACACACACCCGACAACACACACACACACACACACCGACCACACACACACACAGCGACAACACACACACACACACACACCGACAACACACACACACACACCGACAACACACACACACCGACAACACACACACACACACCGACAACACACACACACACACACCGACAACACACACACACACACACCGACAACACACACACACACACCGGCAACACACACACACACACCGACAACACACACACACACACACCGACAACACACACACACACACACCGACAACACACACACACACACACACCGACAACACACACACACCGACAACACCGACACACACACACACACACACCGACAACACACACACACCGACAACACACACACACACACCGACAACACACACACACACACACACCGACAACACACACACACACCACACACACACACACACACACACACACACCGACAACACACACACACACACCGACAACACACACACACACACCGACAACACACACACACACCGACAACACACACACACACACACCGACAACACACACACACACCGACAACACACACACACACACCGACACACACACACACACACCGACAACACACACACACACACACCGACAACACACACACACACACACCGACACCACACACACACACACACACCGACAACACACACACACACACACCGACAACACACACACACACCGACAACACACACACACACACCGACAACACACACACACACACACCGACAACACACACACACACACCACACACACACACACCGACAACACACACACACACACACACACACACACACACACACACCGACAACACACACACCGACAACACACACACACACACGACAACACACACACACACACACACCGACAACACACACACACACACCGACAACACACACACACACACACCGACAACCGACAACACACACACACACACACCGACAACACACACACACACACCGACAACACACACACACACCGACAACACACACACACACACACACGACACACACACAACACACACACACACACACCGACAACACACACACACACACACACCGACAACACACACACACACACCGACAACACACACACACACCACAACACACACACACACACACACAGACAACACACACACACCGACAACACACACACACACCGACAACACACACACACACACACACACCGACAACACACACACACACACACCGACAACACAACACACACACACACCGACAACACACACACACACACACCGACAACACACACACACACCGACAACACACACACACACACACACACACGACAACACACACACACACACCGACAACACACACACACACACCGACAACACACGCACACACACACACACACACACCGACAACACACACACACACCGACAACACACACACACACACACCGACAACACACACACACACACACCGACAACACACACACACACCGACAACACACACACACACACCGACAACACACACACACACACCGACAACACACACACACACACCGACAACACACACACACACACACACCGACAACACACACACACACCACACCGACAACACACACACACCACACCGACACACACACACACACACACCGACCACACACACACACACCGACAACACACACACACACACACCGACAACACACACACACACACCGACAACACACACACACCGACACACACACACACGACAACACACACACACACACACCGACAACACACACACACACACCGACAACACACACACACACACCGACAACACACACACACACACACCGACAACACACACACACACACGACAACACACACACACACACGACACACACACACACACCGACAACACACACACACACACACACCGACAACACACACACACACACACACACACACACACACCGACAACACACACACACACACACACCGACAACACACACACACACCGACAACACACACACACACACACACACCGACAACACACACACACACACACCGACAACACACACACACACACCGACAACACACACACCGACAACACACACACACACACACACCGACAACACACACACACACCGACAACACACACACACACACACGACAACACACACACACCAACAACACACACACACACCGACAACACACACACACACACCGACAACACACACACACACACACACCGACAACACACACACACACACACCGACAACACACACACACACACACGACAACACACACACACACACCGACAACACACACACACACACACACCGACAACACACACACACACACCGACAACACACACACACACACCGACAACACACACACACACACACACACACACCGACAACACACACACACACCGACAACACACACACACACACACACCGACAACACACACACACACACCGACAACACACACACACACACCGACAACACACACACACACACACCGACAACACACACACACCCACACCGACAACACACACACACCGACAACACACACACACACACACACACCGACAACACACACACACACACACCGACAACACACACACACCGACAACACACACACACACACACACCGACAACACACACACACACACCGACAACACACACACACACACCGACAACACATAAACACACACACACCGACAACACACACACACACACACTGACAACACACACACACACACACAACAACAACACACACACACCACACACCGACAACACACACACACACACCGACAACACACACACACACACCGACAACACATAAACACACACACACCGACAACACACACACACACACACCGACAACACACACACACACACCGACAACACACACACACACACCGACAACACACACACACCGACAACACGCACACACAAACACCGACAACACACACACACCGACAACACACCGACAACACACACACACACACATAGGCAACACACACACACCGACAACACACACACACACACCGACAACACACACACACACACACCGACAACACACACACACACCGACAACACACACACACACACACCGACAACACACACACACCCCGACAACACACACACACACACCGACAACACACACACACACACACACACACACCGACAACACAACCACACACACCGACAACACACACACACACACCGACAACACACACACACACACACCGACAACACACACACACACACACCGACAACACACACACACACACCGACAAAACACACACACCGACAACACACACACACACACACCGACAACACACACACACACCGACAACACACACACACACACACACCGACAACACACACACACACCGACAACACACACACACACACACAAACCGACAACACACACACACACACACCGACAACACACACACACACACCGACAACACACACACACGACAACACACACACACACACACACACCGACAACACACACACACCGACAACACACACACACACCGACAACACACACACACACACCGACATCACACACACACACACCGACAACACACACACACACCGACAACACACACACACACACACAGACAACACACACACACCAACAACACACACACACACCGACAACACACACACACACACACCGACAACACATAAACACACACACACCGACAACACACACACACACACACTGACAACACACACACACACACCGACAACACACACACACACACACACCGACAACACACACACACACACCGACAACACACACACACACACCGACAACACACACACACACACACACACACCGACAACACACACACACACACCGACAACACACACACACACACACCGACAACACACACACACCCACACCGACAACACACACACACACACACACCGACAACACACACACACACACACCGACAACACACACACACCGACAACACACACACACCGACAACACACACACACACACACCGACAACACACACACACACACCGACAACACACACCACACACACCGACAACACATAAACACACACACACCGACAACACACACACACACACTGACAACACACACACACACACACCGACAACACACACACACACACACACCGACAACACACACACACACACCGACAACACACACACACACCGACAACACATAAACACACACACACCGACAACACACACACACACACACCGACAACACACACACACACACCACCGACAACACACACACACACGACAACAACACACACACACACACCGACAACACACACACACCGACAACACACCGACAACACACACACACACACACAGGCAACACACACACACCGACAACACACACACACACACCGACAACACACACACACACACACCGACAACACACACACACCGACAACACACACACACACACACCGACAACACACACACCACCGACAACACACACACACACACCGACAACACACACACACACACACACACACACCGACAACACACCACACACACCGACAACACACACACACACACACACCGACAACACACACACACACCGACAACACACACACACACACACACACACCGACAACACACACACACACACCGACAAAACACACACACCGACAACACACACACACACACCGACAACACACACACACACACACACCGACAACACACACACACACACCGACAACACACACACACACACCGACAACACACACACACGACACACACACACACCGACACACCACACACCACACACCGACAACACACACACACACACACCGACAACACACACACACACACGACAACACACACACACACACCGACAACACACACACACACACACCGACAACACACACACACAC